>NW_007233733.1:191578-230788 GCF_000164805.1 Carlito syrichta | reverse complement strand
ATTCCTGGGATGCAAGGCTGGTTCAACATTCGTAAAACCATAAATGTAATTAAATACATCAACAGATGTCAAAACAAAAACTACATTATTATATCATTAGATGCAGAAAAAGCTTTTGATAAAATCCAGCACTGCTTCTTGATAAAAACCCTTAAACATCTAGGCATATGGGGAACATACCTCAAAATAGTAAAAGCCATCTATGAGAAACCCACAGCCAGCATACTCCTAAATGGACAAAAATTAGAACCATTTCCCCTGAAAACTGGAACAAGACAAGGATGCCCACTCTCACCCCTCCTGTTCAACATAGTATTGGAAGTCCTGGCTCGAGCAATCAGAGAAGAGGAGGCAATCAGGGGTATCCAAATAGGAAAAGAGGAAGTCAAGTTACCTCTCTCTGCAGATGATATGATTGTGTACCTTGAAAACCCAAGAGAATCTGTCAAAAACCTCTTCACACTGATAAAGGCCTTTGGCAAAGTCTCAGGATACAAAATAAATGTACAAAAGACAATCACATTTCTCTACACCAATAACAAACAAACAGAAACCCAAATAAAAAACACAGTTCCATTCACAATAGCCACAAAAAAATTGAAATACCTTGGCATCTTCCTAACCAGAGACGTGAAAGACCTTTACAGTGAAAATTACAAAACACTGCTCAAAGAAATCAAAGATGACACAAACAAGTGGAAAAATATCCCATGCTCATGGATTGGAAGAATCAACATTGTGAAGATGTCCATCTTACCTAAGGCAATCTACAAATTCAATGCAATACCCATCAATTACCAGCAACATTCTTCTCAGACCTAGAAAAGACAACACAGGAATTCATATGGAAACACAAACGTCCAAGAATAGCCAGAACAATCCTCAGCAAAAAAAACAAAGCAGGTGGTATCACATTACCAGACTTCAAGAGTGACTTTTTTAATGTTATCCCTTGATGAGCTCATTAGAGAAATAGGCTTTTTCTACTGAGAGGTGAGAAAAAAAAGATGTCCTAAAGGAATTAGAAACTCATCTACATTTATACTATCTTTTAGAACTCTTTATATAGTCTACAAAGAGGAAACCCAATCAAAGTGGTTTATGTAATGGAGGAAATTTATTAATATTAACTCGGGTGACAGGACAGTCCAGAAGAAGGACAACCTTGGAATAGTTTGATTTGGAGACTCAAGAATGTGTCTAGGATTGGATCTCTTTCTTTCTTTCTTTCCTTCCTTGTCTTTCTCTCTCCCCTCCTTCCCTCCCTCCCTTCCCTCTCTCTTGTTAGTATTCAAGCAATTTTATTAAATCAGATAGCATTATTATCTTTGCATTGTTGCACATACTGGCTTATATTCAATTATAAGGACATAGCACTTGTTTACATAGATATAGCTGAGCAGTATGTTGGCAAGTATAAAATATCAAGAACATTCCAAAACCAGACACAATAAAGACCATGCAAGTTCTAGAATAGTGACTCATGACAGAACTCACTCATTTTATCCTATCTTTTCTGCCTCTGCTCTGAGAGACTGGCTTTCCTCATGGGTCAAAATGGCACAGTTGTTTCAAGCTTTATAGAGCTTGAGGAGAGAAACATCTGTTTCCAAAATCCCAATGAAAATCTTAAGCTTTGCCTTGACTGGGACATTTCTGAACCAATTGCAGAAGATATGGGGATGCTATGTACCAATCAGTTTGGCCGGGGCTTTCTTAACCAATCTCTGTGTCAAAAAAGACAGAACTATTCTGGTTGAGACAAATTAGGACCCAGTTTTTGATCTGAGGCTTGAACCACAAGTCTTGTGGTTGCTACATAATAAGAAAGGGTGGAAAAGGTATTGAGGGAGGAAGTCCCAATGTCCTCTATAAGTTTGGAATATATCTATATATATTACTTCAATGGATTGCTGGAGCCTGTGGGTTCAAGACCCACCTGGACAACTTGGCGAGACCTCATCTCTACAATAAATCAAAAATTAGCCGGGCGTGGTAGTGCGTGCCTGTAGTTCCAGCTACTTGGAAGGCTGAGGCGGAAGGATCGCTGGAACCCAGCAGGTCAAGCTGTGGTGGCCGGGAGCGGCCACTGCACTCCAGTCTGGGCGGCAGAGTGAGACTCCAACTCAAAAAATAAATTAATTAATTAGTTAAAATATATATTACTTCAAAACCATTTAAGACCGTCTATTCCTTTATCAGGAATGCTTTCCATAATGCATCTAAAGATGACATATACACAAAATTTGAACAACAGGCTTGTTTCTAAAGTTGTTAAACATATTTTTAATCCTTAATTTTGGTATACATTATGATAAAATATATAATTTGTAATCTTTATTTATGGTGGACTTGCCCCTTCCCATTGAATGCTAGGAAACATACACATGATTACTTAATAATACTAATTCACTATTAACTTTAGATAACAAAAACTAATATTATAAAGCAATACCTTCCCTTAAATTCTAATTACTTCTGCTTACTTAATGTGACCATTAGTAGGCAAAGGATCAGGATTTAGATCTGAGGAAAGGCTTACTGCTTTTGATTTGTTCAAAGGAATTAAGCAGGGAATGTGTGGGAGAACTGGCTGGGTTCAGTGATGCCAGCTTTAATGAAATCCAGTCAGTTCTCCTGAAAAAAAATTGGTCATGAGAAAATTGAACACTATGCTACTTTTTCTCTCGATAAAGGGCAACGTATAAAAGGTTGTATCAACAGGTGTATGAAGCAGGGTAGCCCTCTGCTTTTGTGTCTCAAAAAAATTGTGTGCTGTTTTTCAAAAACTGATCTCTTTGTTTTCTCTCTACAAGTACCTCTTTGTCATTTCTCTCACACTTTTGACATCTTCTTTAATTACAGCATATTCTTTCACTTGGCAAACATACACACAGCCAACCAGTCAATTCAACATGCCTCTGATTTGAGCAATATTATTATTATTTTTTCCTTTAGGCTTTCCTGTAAATAACCATCTTTGTCCCAGTTGTAGAAACTAATAAGTACACACATTTTTTCTGTTTCCTACTCACTTTTTATAAGGGCAAATTTAAATTTCGCATTGCTTTTTAAACATCATTTAGCAGTTAAGTTCATGATATTGCTGGTCCATAGGCAATACTGATGTTTGATAGTACAAGGAAGTTTTGTTTGTTATTTAGTGAATTGAAATGTAATTTAGCATGGAAAAGATGCCAAACTAGGGGAAATAAAGAATGTAATGTATGAAATTCAAGGACCTTTTGAACGCATTCCATATCTCTATCTTTCAAAGTTCTATTCTATTGACCATGTTGGTGTCATGGGCACACCTGACAACAATCATCCCATCCTCATAGAACTGGGCGTCCCAGCCTTTCTACATATTTGCTTTTGAAATGCTCTCTTTCTTCTCTTAGAGGGCTCTGGTTATTACTCTTTGAAATTGCAGTAAATGAAAGTTACTTTTGCTTGAAGCATAGTTTTGAGAATTTCATGATACCCTTTGGAAACTTGAAAATGGTTGACCCTATGGTTTGTTTCCGGGGCCATGTTTGGGAAATACTAACTTCTGAGGCAAACAACATTTCTGCACAGCTGGCCCCAAAGGCAGTCACCATGCCAAATCTACCCCTGTGATGGGTGATCCTTGTGCCAAAGAGTTCAGAAACACAAATCCAATTTAATTCTGGCTCAAAAAACCAATAAGTGCTTAAATTGGATTTCTGTAGAGTTTGCTCTTATTAGGCTCAGCATGCAAACTGCTTTATAGACATTTATTATTTAGTTATTTCTAACAAAGGATCTTATAGACTCAACATCTATAATTAATTGGGAATGAGAGCAGATGCTAGCCAACGTGTGATCTGTGACCCAGAACTTGCACTAGGAGAGCTATCAGGTTTATACAAAATACCAGGGTCTTTAGCAAAAGTTTGTTTCATTAAATTCAGCTTTGTTTTTTTGTGCTTTTGAATTCAGGCTCTTAGATGTATCTGTTGGTCTTACCTGCATTACATACAAAGTTTAACAAGGCCAATATGATGCAAAGAAGTGGCACTTGGGAAATGGCCCATCAGTGGCTCCACTTTCGAATCAATCATCCTTTCCACCAATGTCTTCTACTCTTTCAACAACTACAGTCCTGAGGCTTCTTCCAGGATTCTCCACCCAAGCTTCTTCCTGGACATGTGCCTACCCCCACATAACTCATGCCCTGCAATGGTTGGTTTCATCTTAATCTCTACTATTTCCATTTCTGCTGGGACATTTCATAAGATAATCTGATGAATGGTTATCAGAATGGCTTCCTTGGTACTCGGTTGCTTGATTATTTTTCCATAAATTACTTTGCAATTTAGTGGGAACCTTCTAGAAACAGAGCCTTAACATAAACCAGAGATTGTAATGGTGGAAATGGCAGCCCCGTGGAAGTCAGTGGAATACTTGGAGCTAGATTCATTGCATGGCCAAGGCAGGTCTGTCCCTGCTCTGCTGTTTTTTGTACTTGACCACGAACCTTTCTATAGCATTTCATAAGCAACCTAATGCTCTGATTTCTAGAGAACAGCATCAGAAAAAGTTCTGACCTGCTACTCTTGATTATATGCTCCATGATCAAAAGCCTTTTTCGTAATGAGGCTGTTGTTTAGTAAACTCTTTATAGTCACAAGGATAATTCTTATTAACTATAATAAATCCCAGATTTAAGAGTTTGGAAACATTAGTGTTAATTCTGGTTTTTCTTAGTTTATATTTTCAATGAGAGACATTTGTTTTACTTGCAAATGTGAACAGCGCAAGTTAACTATCTCTCATTAAGATTTTATCCTTTATTTAGTGGTCTTTTATTTTCATAAGAGAATGGAAAGTTCATTTTGCTACAGTCAGTGTCATAGAAAAGATCAAAAAGAGAATGAAGAAGGCATGCTGAGAAGTGACTGCTGGGTAGGTGACTAGGTTCACTAACTATATGGGTTACTTATTTCTTTGTCAGCCTCACAGTGAGCACTGTTCACATCTGGGCCTCTTCAGTGCTATACCTTACTACATCATGGACTTTCAGGTTGATAATCAGGATGGGAATCCATAAATGCTGAATGTTTGAATGCCAAGGTTCTTTTTTATTGACTTTGAGTTTGTAGTTTCCCAACTTGTCTTACTTAGTTACCTTGAATGATTTATCTACTCCCCTTCTCATTCATAAAATGAGTATAATGTTGCATGCAAGTACTACCTTCCACTACAAGGGCTGTTACGGGATTAAATATGTTAATAAGGGTAAAATGCATGGAAAAGTGCAAAGAAGTGTCAGTTACTTTTGTAATACTAAAGCTACAACTTGTATCACTACCATAATTACTGTCATTATAATTGGTCTGGCAATTGCATCAT
Source organism: Carlito syrichta (assembly GCF_000164805.1). NCBI lineage: Eukaryota > Metazoa > Chordata > Mammalia > Primates > Tarsiidae > Carlito > Carlito syrichta. The sequence goes on along the minus strand of NW_007233733.1, from coordinate 225,412 downwards.
CTCTTTTGGTATGACTTTGGTAAAGTGAATCATTCAGGTTGGAAAGACCTAAAAGATAATGCACTAGAAAACACAAAAGTAGAAAAAGTATTATTTTCTTGTTTCTGGTCCAGGCCCTACAGACTGATTTAATCCTAAACTATTGGAGTTCTATCTCCTATGCCCAAAGTGAACCTTCTAGAGGAAATTACTCTAGAGGTAATTGTTTGGGTACGTATGGCCAAAAAAAAGATCAGCACTCTCTTTGTGTGCATAAATTGTTATGACTTTTATTTAATAAATAATTTTTGTTACTTATTCTATTTGTGATACTTTGGGTGATACAAAGGTGAAAAACACATGATTTATATTGTCAGGGAGGAAGAGAAATGTATATCTTATATGATATGACATATATATATGATATGACATCATATCTTATATGATGACATATATGCATGCCATATACATATGATGTCATATCATATACATATGATGTCATGTCGTATACATATGATATGACATGCATGTATACACACATACACACACACACACACACACACACACACACACACACACACATACATAGAAATGTAAGCCGGGCTCGGTGGCTCAGTCTGTAATTCCACACTTTGGGAGGCTGAGGTGAGTGGATTGCCTGAGCCCGTGGGTTCGAGACCCTCCTGGGCAACTTGGCGAGACCTCATCTCTACAATAAATCAAAAAAATTAGCCTGGTGTGGTAGCGTGCGCCTGTAGTTCAAGCTACTTGGAAGGCTGAGGCGGAAGGATTGCCGGAGCCCAGTAGGTCGAGGCTGCAGTGGCCCACTGCACTCCAGTCTGGGTGACAGAGTGAGACTCCAACTAAAAAAAAAAAAAAAAAAAGAAATGTAACTAAAGTCAAACATGCTGTACCTACAGATCCAGGCAGCACCAGTTGTTGTGCAGTAGATGAATATTTTGTCTGTGTGCAGGATCAATGGGGAATCCATCACTCAGTCTGAATGTGCAGCAATTAGATTCAGTTAGGTGAATCACCGTTACTGGATTCCACCATTCCATCATCTAGTTGGCTCAGGCATAAAACTGTTTATTATCTCCATAAATCAATCTTAACTCACACTAGGCTGCCACATGGAGCTTCAGCAGTGACAGGACACCAGCATTCTCTCCTGCAGTGGCCTGTGGCTGTTTATTGGTCAGTTCTCTGCAATGACTACAAGATGATTCTGCCTCCTTGAACTGTTTCTTAACACCTACCAGAGCACTGGGCTGTTGGAACATAAACTCAGCAACATGCAGAAGAAGACATCCTCTTTCTGGCATTGCCTACAAAGCTCTATCCTGTATTCACTGTTGAGAACTGGTAAACACTTGAGATCCACAGCATTCCTCTGGTATCTGAGATTTAGAGGTTGGAATGAAGGCCAGCTCGTTTCTGGTTCTCTTGATTTTTTTTTTTACTCTAATGTAAGAGGAGGAAGCAAGCAGCAAGACTTGGAAAAGGGGACAAGATCTATTTTCCTCAGACTTGGCAGAGTGGGGTAAGTATCCCACTCCAGGTCTCATTCTCTGGGACATTGTACTTTCCATGGTTGATGGGGTGAGTACCCTCCCCAATAGCAGGTTGCCCTGTCCCCACCTTATACAGTCAGCTGTCAAGGAGAGAAGGCTAGATCCATAGAAGTTATAAAAGTACACACTACACAGAAGAAGTTCAGAGAAAGCAGCAAGAAATAACTGGAAAAGTCAAGGGCAGAGAGATTATCAGATAAGTTTCACTTATAATGTTATTTACTTCTTCCAAAAGAAGTCCCACCCTCAATGTAATGGGCCCCTCTTTGGGAATGGAGTAGATAAGTGGACTCCATGAGCTTCTCTCAGTGTGTAAAATGTGCCACTATCAATTACTTTGCATAACCCTTGGGAGAATGCTGGTCTAGTGGGCATAAGGCCCAGAAGACATGAAAGATCAGAATTCTACGCACAAAATTATAAGCCAAAGTAGGTATTTCTCCCCCTTCCCCAAGCATCCCTCCACTTTAAGTGATTTTGCCCATGCCACGTTTGACAAAACTTAAAGTACCCCTCTTGAAAATGATGGGATGAGGACAAGGTTAAATCTATCATCTAAACTGGCCCCGAGTTGTCAGGGTCAGTATGGAGATGATCCCTTTGGCATCTGTTTGATGTCACACGGGGCAGAAAAGGCAGCTACACATCTGCCCCTTGCCCTTTGGAAGCAGTTCACAAATGTCATAGTGTGGGAGGGTACCAATTACTGCCCCTGCAGCCTAAATAACCTGTCACGAAGGGAAAATGCCAAGCAGCCCTTACTTTTCCCTTGTGAGATGGGCCCATGCTTCTCCAAATCAAGTGTCTAAATTTGAAAGCTTCTCTGTAGATACCAGAATATGGTGATTTTCCAGCTGGAATGAAATTGTGGAGACTGCCTAAAAGATTTGAGTCACCATATTCCCACATGAACTGTACTAAGTCTTGCTGATAGGACTCAAGTTAGGTAGCAGTCAGTAAAAATGCCATGAGGTCAGACAAAAAGAAGTCACTTGAAGGATATATGTCTTCAAGCAGTCTGTGCCTGTGTGTGTTGGGTATATGTTCTGTGTGTGTATGTAAAACATATTACCAAGGAGAATGGATGATAATTTAATACTTAGATGTGAAAAAGGACAATCCTGATCATTATAAACAGTGAACTTGAAATGTACACACACACATATACATTTTAAAAATATAGATGTTTAGGAATTTTTAAGAGCCCCACTTGTTTTACATTCCCCTCCCTTTCTCTCTTGATTTACAGATTGAATATGAGTATGTCAGGACATTTGGCAAGATAGAGACAGCTGGAAGTAATAGAGCTATGCTTTGTTTGAAAAGCTGAATTTTCACAAGCAGCTCGGGGTTTAGGTGTGGGGAGCTGAAAACCTGGGCTTCAGAATAACTTTTGAAAAGTTGCTCCCTTGACGTAAAGATTTGAAAGAAGTAATTCACAGCCTGACTTTCACTTTTTAAAAGTTGTGTAAAATTACACCACCTACCACAAAAGAAAAAAATATATATATATATATCTATATATAAGAAAAGTCACATCAACGTTTCTTAGAATGGTGCATTTTTTAATGTCACGGCTTTCTATTATTATTTAACCTGTCAAGGAAAATGTGTACTGGAAACTTTTTGAGAACTGCATCCTCCCAACACACACATAGTCACAGGCACTTTTATTTGCCAAAAGTAAGTAGCTGGGGTCTGGAAGACTTGCTCCTGAATATGGCATATGTCTTGTGTAAATAAAACAGGACATGCAGCTCAAAGAAAGAAAAGGTAGTTCATGTTTTCATCTCTGATTTCTGCTGTGTTGTTGCTCCTCTTTGTTAAGGATTACATCTTTCCCATCATTTAGTGACAACCTGGAATTTTACCAAGTTACTTTTATAGGCATCATCTCTGTTATGAAAGAAATTTCTCTAATGACCTAGTACTGCTGTGGTTGGCTTAATTCTGCTATTGGGTTTATTTTATACATACCAGTCTTTCTAATGCAGGGTGTTTTGTTTGTTTGTTTTGAGGGGGGATTGGGAAGGGAATAAAAAGTCTGAATGCATACTAGCGCTGGGGCTGCAGTATTAAGGCATGCTATTGTGATCTGATTTCCTTATTTTAACTCAGTAGCCTGCCAGAAGCAGAGTGCTTCTACTTCAGATATCAGGACTAACCAGGTTCTGAAGTAATGCATAAAAGAGTCAGTCTGTATGAATTCCAGAGGCTTGAATTCCTTCAGCTATGCTCTGCACTCTTTAAGCAGGAAATATAAACATGTACCAGCTATAAAATGTGTGAGAACAGGAATAGGGATGGCTATCGGTTTTGCATCTCTCAAGTATGACATCCAGAGGAGAGCTGTATCTTATTACGGACCTTGTCCATCAAGCTGGTATTTGTAGATTGCTTTTCCAGGGCCTAATGGCTGAGCCCTATCTCTGGATATTGGATAAGGGAACAATTAGAATCGTTTGTGCCAAGCCCCAGAGCCGGCGCTGCAGGCCCCTTTTATACGAGTCCAATAAGGAAAGGTTTAGTGTAAATGAAAATCAGCTGCCTAGAAGTCTATATGGCCAAGGCTCTGTGTGAAAGCTAGACAGAGATGGAGGGAGTCTTCTGTGCCTGGCTTTAGGTTAAATGCAACACAGTCCTAAAGCATGCAGTTTCTCCTAAATGGCTAACTTATCTTCACAAGGAATTATAAAGCATAAATAAATAAAATAATTAAGCAAAATGGTTCCAGCCTTGCCCCTGAGAATGGATCTTGCTACCAAGTTTTGGCAAAAGTAAGAAGAGGACTATAAAGGTTTTAGAAAATAGAAGGAATAACTTATTTAAATTAAAGTAAATATATTATATGATAAAAATAAAAATTTTTCCAATTTGATTTCTAAAACTTGGTCTCTTTAATTGCATAGTTTCTATGTTGGAAACAAAAGGAAGAAAGGGAAAAAAGGAAAGAAAAACTGCTGGCAAGTAAGAAGGGAAAAAGGAAAGAAAATGAAGAAGCAGAAAGAATGAATGAATATGTCTGAATGCTATATGAAAAGTTAAAAAATTATCCAGGGCTGAGTAAAAACTGACAGTCAGTAAATAAGTGCATCTTTCCCATGTTAGATGAGCTCCCAATACCCTGTCAAATGGGATTTCTTAAGTCACAGCAATATTTATTATTAATTCTGATTCTTTTGATGCCTTTGTTTCTCTTCCTTTCTATTCTTTCACAAGCATTAGGGCATGTGGCTAACTACTGAAGAGATGATGCAGAGAGAAAATGAATTCAGGTACCTGTTGTTGGGGAGGTGAATGAAAGCAGTTCCAAGCACCTGTGGCTTGTTTTCACAAAACTGTATTTCCTTAAATCAGTACCATTCAAAACTGAATAGTTTGGGGACATCCTTTACAAAAAAAAAAAGAGAGAGAGAGAGAGAGAGCAAGAGAGAGAGAAAGGGGGACACATTTTTCTTTTTCTTTAAAATAATATGCTTAAACTCTAATGGCAAAAATATATATGTATATGAAAATTTATATTGTGCTTAATGTTTAAATGAGTTGCAGATAAATATGTTTTTGTAGTAGACAGCATCTTAGACTGAAACTCAAGTTCTATTTAACAAAGTTCTAATAATTAGTTTTGTGACATTAAGTAGATCAAGTGCAATCACTAGATTTTTCTTAATCTTATCAAAAGGAGCTAAAAGCAGACCTTGTTGTCTTGAGATTAATGATTAAATAATAATGATTTACTAATAATTTAAAATAAATGTAAAATAATGTTTGACATTTCTTTTAAAAATAAAATGTAGACAAAAGTATTCTTTTTTACTTGAGTGTTTCTGTTTAATTCTGTGAAACTCACCAAATTCTGTAAAACCTGATCAGTGTCTGGCCATTCTCAATTCATCATGGAAGTACCAGCTTGCTGTGTGATTATGCTTATGAGGTGTTGGAGGAAACCTGTTAGATGTTTTCACATATGTCTTAAAGCATGTTACTGCTTTCTTTGTATATGCTTGGTTCTTATCAGTCTTTCTCCTTGTTGAAACCATAGATTGCTCACTGTGGGCTGGAATCACCTACTGGGTAAGAAAGGAAGCATCTGTCTAGTGGGCCTTATTGTTTTGGGCATCTCTTTATGTGTGGTCCAGTTCAGAGGTTTCTTTTCAGAGATCTGTGGTTGGGGGTAGGAGAGAAGTGAGGGTGGCCTGGAGGATCAAAACAATGAAGATTTGTACTGATGACTCATAGACAGACCAGTGGTTGTTGGATCAAGCATCTCCCTATATCGGCCACCTTGATCACGGCTGGCCATGGCTACCCAATACACTGTCCACCCCAGACTTATTTACATTATCTGCTTTCAAAAGAAACTTTCTTTTCCAGATGGTGTGTGCTTTGCAAGGCTCAGCTCTGCAGGAGTTCTGCTTGACAAACTCTAACATACCTTCTCAACAGTCCCCACTATAGCTTAGGTAAACAAAAAAATGTAATTCTCAACTGTTTGAAAATTGGAGCTAGAATTTCCTACCCAAGAGCCCTGAAGACAAATTGCACTGGTTTGTCTTGACTGGTTAAGTGTTCAGTGTGGCTAACCTCCTCTACATTTTCCAAACCAACAGTCTATGTGCTCACAAAGGTGGTTTTTGCTAAAGAGATCCCAGTGATATGATGTAGTTCAGGATTTCTCAGGGAAGCACATCACTGAAGGGCCCACAACAATTTCATTAAGATCATACTGATTCTCATAGATGGATAAGATGATGATCCAAGACTCACTCAAGCAAGCTTAAATGTCTTCTTAAGACATAAAGTAAAAGAGTTGTTTTAAAATTTTAACTTTTAAGTATTAAATCCAAATTTGATCTCAGATAAATATATAAAATCATGCCTAATAGTTTTGGAGAGGACTGAGTATAGTGAGATATAATAATCATTGGGCAGCAATACTATCTTTGTTTCCCACTTTGCATGATCTTAGAAATCAATTTTAAAATACAAGCCTTCAAAGTGGAATGTTCAGGTCTTGATTTGTAGGTGTATGATACCTCGGTTATTTCCAGTTATTTTGAAGATCAAATCTTAACATCATATCATTTATTGCCTATGTGCATGCCTGCCTTCCACAGACACAAATCAAAAACTTGCAAGATAGCAAAAGTTTTTTGTTGACTGTTACTATTAGGATTAGGACAAAAATCTGTATATGTTCTAAGCCAGAAGCTGGGTCGTCTTCTACCACCCACTGCACTGTGTCTTTGCTCTGTGCTCTACGCAGAACTACATACTTTTAGTTCTTTAAATAGACCATGCCTCATCTGCCAGAGGATTTTTGTTTCTTCTTATGTTGTCTTGACCACCTAGAATGCTTTCCCATTTCTCACCTTGTTCGCTCCTACTTATCCTCTAGATATTATCTCTGGAAGGTTTTCTTTGACTGCCTGATAAGATAGAAGTCCTCTATTATAAGTTCTTGAAATCGTTACCAATCTGCTATAGCTCTACTTAGAAATGAAGTTTTACTTTGCTTGAGTGACATTTTGATTTCTGGTTACCACCTCCTTTAAACTGAAAGTTTTATGAAAGAAGCATCTGCATTTATTTTTGGTCATCATTGTATTTCCAGAAATAATATAACAAAGTGGCATATTAGTGAGCATTTAGCAAATATGTATTAAGTGAGTGACTGAACAAGTGAATAATTGAAGGAATAAAGGTCTAATGGGAGGAGAGAAAGAACACAAGAAAGAGAAAAGAGAGGAAGGGAAGAAGAAAGGGAGGGAAAGAAGGAGGGAGGAAGAAAGACAGGTCGGCAAGGAAGAAAGGAGTAAAGGAAAACTGAGAGGAAGGAAGGAACAGAGGAAGGAAGGAGGGAATGAAGGAAGGCAAACTATTAGTGTGATGTGCTTATTGATTGATTAATTTCATATCCATAAGGTACAAGTTTGTTCATCTATTTACTTGGAAAGAATAGATGGAAACAGAAGCTTGAAAAAATAATCATCAAGGCTGTTTTCATTTTGACATGTGTTAGTTTAAGCAACTCATTTTTCTCCAGTAAATCCTCTGTTGAGAAAGTTTGGTGATGATAACCATGCACACAAATTTTCCCACTGAAGCACACTGACACCTGGAAAGCAGTATAGTTTTGCAGATTTATTTAGCAAATAGAAAGCATCTTTAAAAGTCCTTCAAAAGCACAACAACAGGACTTTGGTGTCAGTAATCATATGCCGTATTTCAGGCTTCTAATTTCCTCGAGATGATATTTCTTATGATCTGAAAGCTTTTCTCCCTCCCCGGCATCAGATCTTATTTTAACATACTGATTGAGCCTCTTTATCTTATACTTCCTGCTGGGAAAATAGATGCTAAAATGTGTGTAATGTCACATTTACTTTAAGGCATCACCGGATAAATTGGAGGACCCCCAGGCATGAACTGCGGTTGCATGTGTGGAACTTTTTTCCCTCCAACTCTAGAACTTATGAGCAACTCAAGCTGTACATTCAGACCCATGAATGCCATGTTTAACTGGATTCTATTCTTCTTTTCATTAAGTGCCTTTAGCTTTCTCTCTCTCTCTCTCTCTCTCTCATTTTGTACTAAGGCTTTTACAAAAGAGCAATCTCTTTTTGTGAAACAAAGTTTTGATCTGATCATCTTCATCCATTTTGTACTAATTGTCTTAGCAGATGTTTCACAGTTTGAGCTATGCAGTTAATAGAATGACACCAAATTCCAACTGGCCTCTTACTACTTATGAGACCATCCTGTTTGCAAGGGTTTAAACCAATGTTTCTCAACCAGGAATGATTTTGCCTTTCAGGGGACATCTGACAATGTTTGGGGATATTTTTGTCTGTCACATTAGAGGGTGAGGTACTGCTCAAATCTTGTGGGCAGAGACCAAGTGTCTTAGACCATTCTGTGTTGCTATAACAGACTACGTGAGGCAGAGTAATTTGTAAAAAAAGGAAAAAGTTTATTTGGCTCATGGCTAAGTAGGCTGTACAGGAAGCATGGGGGTGCCATCTGCTTGGCTTCTGGTAAGGGCTTTTGTGCTGTGTCAAAACATGGCAGAGAAGGTCAAAGGGGAAGGAGACATGCAAAGAAGGCAAAACCTAAGGGGTTTCCTGGCTTTATAATAACCTGCTCTCGAGGGAAGAAATTCATTTCCACAATAACTAATCCAGTCTCCCCAGAGCAAAAACTCACTCACTACTGGAGGATAGCACCAAGTCATTCATGAGGGATCTGCTCCCATCTCCCAAATACCTTCTACCAAGGCCTTGCCTCCAAACACTGTCATACTGGGGATCAAATCGCAATATGAGCTTTTGTGGGTACAAACAATCCATATCCAAACCATAGCACTGAGGATGCTCCTAAGCATTCTACAGTACACAGGACAGCCCCCACATTCAAGAACTTTCTGCCCTGGAATGCAAGGTTGAAATTTCTGGCATAAATCCTAAACCTCAGGCTTCTCTTCTGTCCAATTAAGAAGTGATATCATTTGCATCATAGCAAAGTTGTAAAGATGAAATAGAATAATACTTAATATAGGCAATAGCTCATGACTGTTTTAGCCATTGTTGTGAATATAGTGCACTATTAAGGTCTTAATAATCCCTTGAGTTGACTACTTGATACTCTCATCTAGCTAACCTCCACTCTTTACCCACATTGAAGTTAGATGTCTTAACCTCCTACTACTAGACTGCTCTGAAACTAACCCAAAGTCTCATCTAATTTTGTTTATATTTTCAGATCCCACTACACTCTTCAATGAAATTGCCTATTGATGATGGGGGACCCCCCAAAACCCCAGAATTTATTTATTAAAAAACTGTGTATTTATTTTTGCATGTTTAAACTTCAGTCACTTTATAAGTACTCTTCATTTGATGCAGTACATCTATCGAAACACTTTTTCCACTGTTCCAAATAGTTTTTGAACTCATTGGTTTTTATGTCTTTTAGTGCTTCTGCTGTTTTTGGTTTCACCTCTTCCACATCTGCAAAACGTTCCCCTTTGAGGACTTCTTTCATCTGGGGAAACCAAAAAATCACTTGGCTAGATCATGTAAATAGGGAGGGTGGGGCATGAGGGTCATGCCATTTTGGGTCAAAAACTGCTAAACACTCAGCACTTTGTGGGCAGGTGCACTCATAAATCACCCACCATGAAATGGGCAAATGCATTGAAAGAATCTCCAAAAAAAAAAAAAAATTCATGGAAGCCGACTGAACCTCTTACAATAACACTACCTGACACATTAAGGCCAATGGGTTCCTAGGACACTTACCTAGCAAGGGAAGTCTGTATAAGGGGCCTGTTCTCCAAAACATAATTCTGGGTTTTTTTGGGGGGGGGTCTTCCTCATGTTATTTTTCAGAGTGTGGTCGCTGTACCATGTGTCAAAATTACTGTTATTAAAATGCATATTTCTGGACTCTGCCTAAGATCCACTGGATCAGTAACTCTGGGATCTGGTTGTGGAAAAATGGATCTTTAGCTCCCAAATTAATTTGTAGCCATAGCAAAACATTAGAGCCATCATAACAGACTCTGAGTTTCAGAAGGGCTGGGATTTGGTCTTGTTTCCCTTTGTATCGTTGGTGGTTACCATTGTGTCTGGCACATAGTAGGCGCTCCATAAATAATGGCACTATTTAAGAAGACTAAATGGGTTGTACATAAAGACTTTCATTCTACTCTTGTTTCTTCTCTCTTGGCTAGTTCTTACACATAGCAATATCGTTAAAGACCTCACATGTTTACGTGATCAAAAGTAATTTATTGATATGATTTTTGCCTTTAATATGTGGTGAACAAATATGGATACTTAAAGGGGGTTATAGAAAAAAAAGGTAAAGGTAGAGAAGTCAGCTGAGTATAAGACAAATCAGTCATTTAACTTCCCAAAGGAAAGGCAAACTGGTGAGATCATGTTCCCTCTTAAAGGGGACACTGCTTCTTGAATCAGCCAGTGGCTGCTGGATGAATGGGTGAGTGGATGAATGAGACCTCAGCTTTGTTGAATCTATCTATTCTTCAAGAAATTTGAATTTGTATATGAAAGTGCTGGCCACTAATTCAAAACTTAAAACAAATAAAAACTTTATAAAACAGACTAAAAAAACCCTGTTGGGGCTTGTATGGGCTGAACAAAACATGACTATGGTCTTTATTTGATTTGATAGTTCCCAATTCCAAACTTTGCTAAGTCAAGGTATATCATGTCCAGAGCATGCACACATATAAGAACAGAACAAAACAAGTAGCATTTTCTATCCTCTTAATGCTAATAGGAATGGGTCCTTTTCTTCCCTGTCAGGCTGTCACCCATCAACATACCAACTGCGAAAACAGAAGTAGGGCAAAAGCAGTGCATGTCGCTTCCATGTGAGCTAAAGTTTAATCACAGTGGTGGCTTATGATGACAGCTCCACAGGTGTCCTTGTCTCCAGAAGTCTTGGCTGTGTCCCTGTAAGATATAACTCACAGGCTGCAGTGAGGAACAGGGAATAAATCAGCTGGTCAATCTCTCTGCATCATAAATCATGAGTGTGATGTTTTGGTAATTTAGATCAGCAATAAACCCTGGGACAAAATTAAAGAAATCACCCTCCACTGCAGTCTGCACCAAGATTAAGCAGTTGTGACTTTCCAATAAATGTGGCCAAGAGTTCTGGGAAGATTCACACTAGTCTCATTTTGCAGAGGGAAAAATAGGAGGAGAGCAAAAAAGAAATGGAAACTTTAGGAAAGAATTGAACAACTGAGAGCATTAGATGAAATGATCAAAGAAAAAGAGCAGGTGTAGCATCTTGAGTGAGTAGAATGGATACTCTCTCTTTAATGAGATGATTTAAATAACATAAAAATATACCTCTTGTAGTGGGTGATTGGTAGGTCACAATTGAGATAATTACTTTGATCTTTGTCAATGTATCAATCTGCTCTTATTGCATAACACCTTCCTAAACATTAGATGCTTAAAACTCCAACTATTTATTCTCACTCCTGTGACTGGAGTTGGCGAGGGTTGGCTGGGGTTGGCTAATCTAAGCTAGGCTTGCCTTAATAACTCTGCCTCAAACTGCACATCCAGCTGGGCTTGGTTCCTCACTATGAGTTTATGTTCTGGTCTGCTCCTCCCAGTCTGTACTTACTCTTGTCACCTCAAGCCAGAAGCATCTCTTTTTCATGCCAATGGCAGAAGTGCAAGAGACACCCACAATGATATAAGTGCAGTCACAGCCTCTGTTTGCACTACATCTGCTGTCATCCCAATAGGCACAGCAAATCTTATGGCCAAATTCAAGGTCAGGGTGTGGGGAGGTATACCCTACTTTCAGCGGGAGGAACCACAGACTGAAGACATGAATGGGGTAAAGAGTTGGGGGCAACAATTCAATTGACTACAAGCTGTTTCAAAGTGCGATAGGGTGTCCATGTGTGATTGCATGGGTCCTATGGACATGACATAATATAGTTTAATTGCATAATGAAAAAGAATATCAGCTAGTGCTAGACAGATATTAAAGGCTTACACAGAGACTTTTTCCTTAACATGATTTAAAGATTTGAGAGAGTATTGAAAAAGGAGATAACTATATTTTTTGGCCTATTGCTCTTTTGCGTCTAAAAGAGTGGTAAACAGTTGAGCTAATGTTAATATGGTCAAAATTCATGAAGAGTTTATATGCCAATTGTGAGTCTTCTAAAGAGGAATAATTCATCCACCTATTTTAATTTGTTTTAAAAGTCTCAGAATTAAACTCATAGGTGACAGTATGCTGTAATTGGTACCTTGGTTGAAAGGAATGCACTCTTTCTCAACAAATGACGTAGTAATCAGAGTACATAACTCACCTCTTACATTTAAACTACTAACATCCATGAAAAATTGTCATCCACTCTCTGATAACTTGCAGGACTGTCCATGCAAACTTGAGTAAGCATCCTAGGAAATTTGCAGGGAGACCTGGAGAAGTAGATGATCACAATGGAAACTGAAGTAAGTGCAACTGAGTTGCACTTCATCTGCAGAGAATGGTCAACAAGGAGTAAGAATTTATCAGTTTTTCTTCAACCCCACCTAAATCAAGCAGAATCTCCAGAGAGAAAAAAGTGTCATGGGAAGGAGTGGCTCATCAAGCCATGCTTCCAACTTGAAGCATCTTATTCCTTCATCCTATTTTCATGTGTCTTAAGCTACCCTCTGATTTTTTATTTGAACTCCCAGGAGTTCAAATTCAGGAAAGAAGATGAAAGCTATGTTTATTTTGACAGGAGATTTTTGTGGTTATGAATAAAGATCTGGTTTTCTTATTTATGCATATGAAACTCATCCCCTAAGCATCCTCACCTCTGGGTGTCCCGACAAACTGAAGGTTCATAATTCAGCCTTTGGTGAACTTCTTAATGTCATGCCACATGGTGAGGCTCTATTTCTTTCATGAACTAGCCTCCCAGGTTTTCATCTCTATTTTGTTTCTCTTTGAGATATGCTTGATATTTCATGCTATGGAGATAATAGTAAAATAATGATAGTTAAATTTAAAGTGTATAAAGATTAATGGAAAAGTAAATGAATAGCCTTATAATAACAAGGTCATTAAACTATATTTTAACTGAGGTTTTAGCTGCTGTCATCCGATTTCTTAAGTCCTTCATAAAATAGGTTCATAGCCCATTGTGTTATTACTGGACTGGGCATTTAGCAACACACAGAACAGATTGCATTCCAGAAAGGTAAACAATCTGAAATGGAGTGTTACACACCTCTTATTAAGAGAAAAAAAAAATATCTCCTATTCCTCTGGCAACTCCAGAGAGGATAAGAGATATAAATAAATAAAGAAAACAAACAAAAAGTAGTCAATCAATCCCCTCCATCTCTTGTTCAAAGGGATCCTGACTTCATCTCTTCTTTACCTTTGTGTAGCCCACTGTAGTGTCTTAATTATTACCGGGATACTTTTCTAAACAAAAACTCATTTTCTGCCTGTGGAGGAACTCTGATGTCAGATGTTAAGAAAAGTATTTGACCCTACTACAAATGTATATATTACTTTTTCTAACTCTATTTATTATTGATTTCAGTTTATTCTGAACACTACTTTTTAATGTTGGTTTTCATCAACATGTATCAAAAATAAAAGCGTGTTATTATCAAAATTAGTTATCAAAATTAGGCTACGTGGTTACTTAGCCTATGTGATTACTCTGTGAGGACATACATTTCAATTAAATCCAGTAACTATTGGCTATGTGTTAAGGTACTGGGGTTAATCATTGAAGATATAACTATAGACCAGATCTAGCACTTGGCCTCAAGAAAGTCACAATCTAGTGAAGGGCAAGCACCTCTGCAACGTAAGTATCAAGGGCAGTGTCTGGAGAAGACCCCTCTGCATTGCTAATGAAGCTCACTCATTTTTATGACTGTGTCATTTCTCATGAGTGAAGATATGCTCCCCCATTTATTTCTGATAAAATGCTTCCAAAGTTAGAAAAAAGTTGAAAAGTAGTTCAATGAACACATATGCTTTCCATCTGGATCCAACAGTTAAACTTCACTATATTTGTTTTTTCTCTCCATCCATCCATTCATCCATCATCTATCATTTATCCATAAGATGAGAGCAAGTTGGAGAAATCATGACAGTTCACCCCAAACACTTCAGCCTCCATCTCCAAAGAACAAAGATATTCTGCTGTGCAACCATAATACCATTATAACATCCCCAAAATGGAAAAATATATGTATATAATCTAATATCCAGCCATATTTGGATTTCCTCAGTTGATCTTGCAACCTATTGCAGTAAGTTCCCTACATGCAAACCTTCAGGTTGCAAGCTTTCAAAGATGTGAACACACATTTGCATGTCCACTCACATAAGTTAGTTCACATGTTAGTACATTTGTCACATGTGTGCATCCTCTACAAGTGAGTGTGTTTTTCTGTACTTTACAGTACTGTATAGAATAGAGAGTACAGAATCTTTATTTTAAGCCCAGGGTGTCCCTAAGCAAGTTTGAAAGAAGTGGTAATGTAGCTGGTATAGCCAATTGTATTGGCTGGGTACGTAGGCTACCTTTGTTGAACTTATGAACAAATTGAACTTACAAACAATGTCTCAGAATGAAACTCGCTCATATGTAGGGGACTTATTATATAGCTTTATACTATTATTGATGTTATTGAAAACAATTAAAATTGAGGGATTGTGTTTGTTTTTTATGTCCTTTTAGTTTATTTTAAGATAGAACAGTGCCCTCCTGCTTTTGTAAAATCTCATACTTTGAATTTTTAAATTGTTTTCTTAAAGAGCTGCATAACTTGCTCTTTTATGCCCTCTATTTCTTGTAAATTGTAAGATACATCTTGAGGTTTGATTAGATTTAGATTAAGCTTTTTTGCCTAGAAAACCTCAAAGGTGATGCTGTGTATTTCATTTATATCAGGAGGTTCCTAATGTTATCAGTGGTACCACATTTGATCACTTGGTTTTGATGGTTGTAACAAAACTATCTGCTTTATTTTTTCTCATTGTAATTAGTAAGTAATCTGTGGGTTGACCCTTTGGCATCATTGCGTAGCTTGCTTATTCAGACCTAAAGCTTGCATCATCCAATGGTGAGCCTTATCTGAATCACTACAGTAAAGTTAGTAAAAGGGTGATTCACTCATTCTATCATTCCTTCTGCACAGATCAGCTAGCATTCTACTGTAAATAACTTTCATTTTTAAATACAGGTATTGAAAGAAGTTGTATTTGAGTAGAGCCTGACCTGGAAATGGCCAGTGTCTGGCCACATATAAACATTAAAAGCCTAAGAACAGGAAAGAAAGGTAGAGTACCTAGAACAATTTAGTGCTTGAAGGACCTAACACATTATCTATTCCAGTTTATTCTTTTAACAAATGAAAAAAAAAAACTAAAAACTGAGGTCCAAGTGTGTTGTTTATTTTGATTTCGTAACTAGCTTAATGTAACAGAGATCTTTGAATAAAGAGAAACACTTTGTGCATGGGCGGAAATGAGGTCAAAGTACCCACGTATAATTACCACTTATTTGTTGGCAATATTGCTCACTGAATTGTAACTTTGTAAGATGACAGGAGGTTGCTTATTCCAGCCTCAGTAAGTATTATTGCACACATGCCAAGATCAGGGAGTGTTTTTTTTATAGTTTTCTACATTATGTGATTGCTGCGGCTTCATTTCTAAGGCTAAGGTATTTCCACTGGGTTTAAACTGAACTGATTTACATACCCAGGATTTTTTCTAATCTTGAGATTGTCAGTAATTGTCAGTAACAGTGTCTCATGACTGGAAATATAGCAATCACGTCACCCCTATTCTCTGATATTTCAGGAGGGGACAGTTTAGTAATTCAAGAAAAAATTGAAAGCCTCCTATACATAGCTTGAAGTCCAATGATTTGAGTTATGTATATTATTATATAGCATGATATGAAATGGCAAAGACTGGAATTAGTTGAATGAGGAAAGAATGGGCAAAGTGGTAAGAGAAGAGTGAAAACCTAAGATAATAATATAGGATTCTTATTTTTGGAATTGCACCTTGGTCTGCTTATTAGGAAATGGGAAAAGAGATATCATGAGGGAACTTACCTAGCAAGAACAAGACCAAGACTGGCAGGATAATTAGATTTTATTTGCCAAAGCCAAGGAAATATCCTAAATCAAAGTTTCCCAAATTAGAAAGACCTAAGAAAGTCATTAAGAGCTAGAACTGGGGGCTCAGAGGGCAGGTGCGAGGACCAAGTAAAGGTGGGAGACAGACAGTGCTGCCAGCAACTGGCTCCATGTTTCCCTTTTTAAACGTGTATTGGTATGTGACAGGCATAGTACATTATCTAATTTAATCCTCACAACAGCCTAGAAGTCAGTACTTTCGTTATCCGCATTTTAGAGATGTGAAACTGAGGCAGATTACTATGATCATCCAGTTATTGAGCACCAGGATTTCCCTGACCCCTGTACTTTTAATCAATAGGTAATATGGCTTGTAAATAATTTTTTTTTCCATGGAAAGTGGGGACAGTTTGTCTAGATCAGAAAATTAAAATGGAGAAATCCAAAAGGAACAGACAAATAGGGTAAAATGGCTATTCTTCCTCCTCAGGGTTTTGGTATACTTATGGGCCTTCAGCCTTAAAGCAAAAAAAGTTCTGGCTGATATGACATCATCCCCTTAAATGAGACTGTTATGAGTCTTGTCACCAGTTAGGAAACGGTATGTCTAACACTAGGCTGGTATCTTCAAACAGAGGCAGAAACATAGGCCTATCTTGCTGTTAAGCTGCTCCTAACAGTCTCCCTCCTGATGCCAAAAAAGCAAACTTCTGCAGATAGACTTGTTTCTCCAGAAAACAAAACCTTAGGAATTACAGAGTCACCTTTGCTTTCAAAGACTTGTTTCTTCCGTGTCAAGAATACCTTTCTAGGTGAAAACCTCCTGAATGTCTTTTGCTGTGGCATAGCCTCACCAATTCGTTTTTTTATATGTCCCAAATAAATCTGAGACATTCCTTGTAACTTCTATAAGCTTCCAGAGACAAATGTTAAAGACTGCAGTTTGAAAATAAATACACATAAAACATGCCTTGGGAAATCTAAATCCTAAGGCAGGGACCTCAAATGCAACCCTCTGTTCCTTCTTAGTCAATATCTTTTTTTTTTTGAGTTGGAGTCTCACTCTGTCGCCCAGACTCGAGTGCAGTGGCCACTCCCGGCTACCGCAGCCTCGACCTGCTGGGCTCCGGCGATCCTTCCGCCTCAGCCTTCCGAGTAGCCGGAATTACAGGCGCGCGCTACCACGCCCGGCTAATTTTTTGATTTACTGTAGAGATGAGGTCTCACCTGCCCAGGCGGGTCTCGAACCCGCGGGCTCAGGCAAATCCACTCACCTCAGCCTCCCAAAGGCGCGGATTACAGGCTGAGCCACCGAGCCTGGCTCCTCTGTTCCTTCTTAGTCAATATCTTGAGTATCATGTTCTGGGCTACAAAGCTGAAGTGTGGTAGAAGGAGAGTTTCACTGGGCGTCGGGAGGCCTAGGTTTAAGCCACAGATCTGTAATCACTTTACTTTGAAAAAGTCATGTGATCACTTTGGCTATTAGTTTTATCACCTCTTTTATCTGGAGCCTGAAGACCTGGGCTGCATGCATTCTATGATAAAGGAAAATGTGTGAGTTAGCTTTTGCTATGTAACAAAACCAACTTAGTAGCTTGAAAGAGTGACCATTGTATCTAGCTCATGATCTGGTCTGGGCTGGCTAAGCTGACTCTGCCTTGGCTCCACCATAGCTGCTTTAGGTAACCTAGGATAGCATCAGCTCTGCATCACAGGGTTAGCTGAAGTGCATTGTTTCCCTTCTACTTGGCATCTCATCTCCAGCAGACAAGCGCAGACTTATTTGCATGGTACTTGAGCCCCAGTGCTCAACCCCTTTTCAAACTGCTGCTTTCATCATGTTTGCTATGAGTCATTGACTCAGGAAAGTGACATGGCCAGATTCAAAAGGTGAGGCTATCTGCCCCACCTGCTGATGAAAAGATCTGTAACACCACATGGCAATGATGTGAATGCAAGGAACGGGAAGACCATGGCCATTTTTACTATCTTCCACAGAAAGGAAATTCCTGGACTCTAAACAGTGCTAATCAAAAGTGTGACGGAATGAGCATCATAAAGGATATGAGGAGAGACATCTCACATGTGTTGTGTTCATAGAATCCTTTAGTAGAGCAGAATTTGAAAATACTGACGAGCTGGTGTCTAGAGCCCCTTCCCACCCTCTCATCCAGTGACTATGAAAAATATCACTTGTCTACCACATGGTATCTAGTGAATCTTCATCAATGATATGAACAGAATCAAGGGAACATTCACTTGAACAAACACCCAGCGGATCAGTTTGTCTGCATCCTGGTGAAACGCCCAGGCCTACAATTTGCAAGCACTCATAACAAGTGAGGTTGGGCCTGTGAGCTGCTTGTCTCAAAATTAGATTTTGAAAATTTTCAGGCATTTGCTGGAGTCTTGGCTTATAGTTTTACACTGAATTATTGGACTGAGTTATTTTATTTCGTCCCAGCATGCTTTGTCAACTGAAAATATTGTCCCAGTGAGGGAACACAATAATATTTTGTAAAGAAATCATTCCTGCAGGGATGGAAAGACCTGTAGTAACCTGAGTCTCTGACCCACTATAGCAAACAGACACACAGGATACAGAGAAGGATCCGGAACTCACTAAACTGCTTAAATCAAAAGGAAATAGTGAGGCTTACACTGGTGCCATGAAGCCCGGTCTCCTTTGGGTCTGGAGTAGATTTTGGCTCTGTGAGTATGAATTGTCTCCGCACAGATGAAAGAATAGACATTTAAATGACTGTCAATATTTATAATTATAATTGGTTTGGGGGCTAGGTTGGAAATTCTTCTTTCTCTATGTCAAAAATGTGCACAGCCCTAAATAGTGATTAGTAATACTTCTTAAACATGCTAGTTCAATTTGAAAATCTGTTTTGTTTTACACATACACACCCACACACACGGAGTTATTCATTCGTTTATTTTAAAGGCATTTAAATGGAATGTAGTAGACACCTGTTGTTTTGTCACCTGGAATCCACTCATTTTTCTGCTGACAATAACACCCTAGCTTTGTTTTGGGAACTTCTCATTCTCACTCCATGTTCTTCAGATGGGGTGGGCTCAGGGGTGCACATGTGAATCAAGCATGCCTAATCAGCACAACATAGACACCAACCACCATAATTCCTCAGAGATGGCATGTTGCCCAGTCAATGCCAATGACGTGCAATGGCACTTTCACTGAGACTATTGAGACAGAAACCACCTGCCTTTTCCTGCTGGATGTGACTAGAAAGAAGAGGGACCTGGAGATCTTCACCACCATCTTTCTACCAGACTGAGTTCCAAAATGAACCTGAGGTACACGAAATTAGTACTGAAAGATAGGAAGAGATCAGATTCTTTTGACATCTGATTCTAACCTCTGCCCCAGTCTTTTTGGATGTAAGAGTCTGTATATTATCTTTCATTTCCTTAAGACAGCTTGAGTTGAGTTTTATGGAACTTGCTCCAGAACATTCTGACACTTGATTAAAAAAAGAAGAAAGCTCCCAGTTACTTTTATTAGGCACTCATCAGGTAGGGAAATGCAACCAGTTCCTAGGGAAAGGATGGAACTTCAGCTACCCGGACTATCAAATCTAAAAATAGGTAGCTAACTGGTGTCAGAAGTGTGAACCCTCAGTCCCACAAAATTCCATTCTCCAGAGGTAGAAATCCAAGAATCTCTAATAAAAACAAATAAGAACAATTTTTTAAGCTTTCTAATCTACCATGTAACCTATTTGTAGCTGTTCATAGTCCATGTCCCAGAGATATTTTGAATATCACGTATAATGGGGAAAAGAAATAGCATTTATTTTTTACCTTCTGTGGGCCAGATACTTTTCAAAGTACTTTAACATATCTTCTCAGAGTTATTTATTTCTTTATGTATTTATTGAGTCAGAGTCTCACTCTATTGCCCAGGCTGGATTGCAGTGGCACACACTTGACTACCACAGCCTGGACTTGCTGGGTTCACGCAATCCTTCCTCCTCAGCCTTCCAAGTAGCTGGAACTACAAGCACGTACTACCATGTCCGGCTAGTTTTTAAAATTTATTTTAGAGACAAGGTCTTGCCAAGTTGCCCAGGCTGATCTCGAACCCCTAAGCTTAGGCAATTCTCTTTCCTCTGCCTCCCAAAGTGCTGGGATTACTGGCATGATCTGCCGTGCCCGGCCTTCATCCAGTATATTTAAGAAAAATGTTTATATGCCTGTTCTCAGTGTTCTGGGTACTCTAGATGCTAGGTGCTCAATAGTGAGAAAAAATGGCTCTGCCTTCAAGGAGCTTACAGTCTAGCAATCCAATAGAACCTTCTCTTATGGAAATGTTTCTTATTTGTACTATCTAACACAGCTATATGTGGCACTTAGCATGTGAAATATGGCTCGTGAAAAATTAATTTTTCAGTTGTAGTTCATTTCAATCTGAGTAGCCATATGTAACTAATGACTACAGTATTGAAATGTCAAGAATTGTAGATCCAGGTCATTTCTTCTTAAACTTTAATGTGCATATGAATCACCTACAGATCTTATGAAACTATAGGTACGATTTAGTAGGATTTGGGATAGGGTGGAGATTCTTGTATTTATTTATTTAATTTTTATTTTAAAGACGTGGGGCACAATTCAAGCTTAGGTAATACAAATGGTCATTGTGTAGGTAAAGTTTGGGCCTCACTTTGGTCCCCACTTCAGTTCTGCGTTTCTAACAAGTTCACAGATGGTGGCAATGTGGCTGGCCCATGGACCACACTGAGTAGCAAAGTTAATCATCAAAGTAAAAAAGTATATAATAATTGCAAAATGTGGTAAAGTCACAAAGGGAACAAGATATTACAAGAGAGACTGGAAAGGGAAGGTTTTGAAACTAAATTTAAGCTGGGCAGGAAGTCATAAAAGGCCTCACCAGAGAGGAGGCCCTCTCCTGCAGGATGCAGAAGAGCTGTTTAGGACACAGGGGTGAGGGAATGTCACAGCAGGAGCAGCCCAGGGTGTGAAGGCCCTCTAAACCACCCTTGTGAAAGGGTTTGTGAAATAGGGGATCATCCATAACAGAAGCATCATTACCCTCTGCGGCCCCTTTCTCACCCATTCCTCCCTTGACCTCCCTGCCAGGTTCGTGTAGCTGGCCTTCTCTGAATCCCCATATCTTGTGGCATATTTTCCCATTATAATCATGAATACCTTGAGTTGAAATGTCCCCTCTATCAGTCTCTGCTTCCCACTAAACTGTGAACGCTTAAGACTGTACCCCACAAAACCATAATAAAAAATACTGATTAATGAAAAAAAAAAAAAGATATTCTTATTCTCTAGGTATCCTCACATGGTAGGCATTTCATAAATATTTGTTGAACCATAGCCAAAAATATGATGCGTGCGTGTGTGTATGTGTGTGTATTTATGAGGTATCTCGAATAAAAGAAGCATATATAGTGCATATATATATAGATAGATAGATGCATGCAGTATTTTCCTCCTAAGCAGATTAGAAATCTTTTTGGAGTAGCTCCAAGCCATCCGCGGCCTCTCCATTACTTTTAGTTTCATGGCAGAGGATTGCTCTGGTTTTGACAAGCACTAATTAATTCCATCTCTGGGGAATAATGAGAAATGCAGGCTTATGCCGTTTGCACCAAGGTTATCAGTTATATTGGTTTTAATGTTCTGCGCTGTGCTAGATATAAAACACGCAGCAAAATGCACAGTCACCTCCTCATTAGCTGTAAACAGTGTATTTCAGATTTGTCAAGCATACATATTTATTTTTACATCCAGGCATTTTTATTTATCTTCCTTGCAGGTCCGTGAAGTTTTTGCCAATAAATTAGGAGTGCACTAACTAGTTCTGAAAACTATGGCATCCTGGAAATTTTATTGATCTCATAATTTACTGGATCTTTTGGTTAATTACAAATTCTGTCTAGCTGGGTACGCTTTTTGAGTCAGCTGCACATCATAAATAAGTAACCTCGGTATTCACCCTCCCTTCATTGCTGACAACCTCCCATGAGGTCAAAGGTGTAATAGCTACAATACCCAGAGTCTCCAACATGTTTAATTAAACTATTAATCTACTTTTTATCTTTGACACTAGAAAGCCAGCTACATTGAATTTTCGGAGTTCTTCCATGTACTTACTTATGGTGGATTTTTTTTCCTCAAGCCATATCTTTAACAATTGAGCACTGGCAACTCTTTTGAAGGCAGTCTGAAATATTGTGAATGTTGGGGTAATTACTGCATCAGCTAATAAGGAAGTGTATCGTTTACAATGATTCGTGCATTTGCTTCCCGATGCAGTACGCCACGAAAGTCCTTTATTAAAAACAAAGAAGATTGAGGTTTGCTAAAGGTTTGAAAATTGTAATAGATCAATCAGCAGCAGGTTCAGAAGGCCCGTTATTTTTAAGATGTGTGGATGGTCATTAGAACGGGAGTTATCTTTGTTACATAACCTATAAGAACTTGCTGAGGACATGCATAAACTCTTGTGGCAATGATGATATTTTCAGTGATCAGGATTGGTTTTGTGTTCATTACCACAGTGGAGCCTCAAAACTTGAGTCTACGGAAATGTGCATATCCACGAAGCTTTAATTAGGTTAACAAAGTACTCATGTGTCTATCACCTTTCTTGTGTATCAACTGGCAGTAATCTACTGGATATGTTATACAATTAAGGAAGCAATTTGCTTCTTTTCATTTTATTTCCTGTTCTCATTCTTGAGCTTGTGGGCATAGAATTATGTGAAACACTCAAGGTTCTATTTTCTTTCTTTCACTTTAAGCTCTTTTGACTTGCGTGTGTAATTTTTTACCCTTCCTAGAAGCTGTGAAAATATGACACCATGACCTTCTAAATAATGTCCCTGGCTTTAATTTTAACAATGATTAAGAATGATTTGAGTCGTACATTTGAACATTGCACTTAAAAATCAGTTTAGACAGGCAATGCCCATGCAAATACTGATTATAAACCCGCTGTGTTTTTTTGCAAATTAGATTAATATCATGGGCTAAAATTCGAAAATCTATTTTTCTTTTCTACTTTGTTAAAGAGTATAACCAAAAACACATTCATTTGCTGATTAGTCATATATTTTGCAAATGCCCACGAGACTAAAATTGAATCTAGGAACTCAACATATTCTCCTTCCTACCCTACCTCCAGTCAATATAATCAAAACCACAGCTCTTTTACTTTTACAGAGCAGTTGAAGCTGCATATTTCACTTTATTTTATTATGTTTTAACTTTTTGCACTGTATATGCTGTATTTCATATATCTTGTTAAATGTGAGCAGCTTCCTTAAAAACAAGTCATTTTAACTGACATTTTTTGGCTTATGTTTGGTATTTTTATAGCTTATGTATCCGAGTCATAAGTTTATAATTTGAGATGCCACAGACCTTACTTTTTCACTGTAATTAGGTGATTCTATGTGCTAGTCTACCGAATAGCAAACTCTAATCATAAAATAAATAAAATAAAAAATAAAAATCATGTTCAATCTGGGTCACACTTTTGAATGACTATTAACTATTTGCATAACATAAGATATAAATTGATGACTTTGGAGCATTTGTGCCTTTCTAGTGCTTTAGGATTAAAATTATTAGTGTGAAAATATAATGATTAACCATATTTATAGATAAAATGAGTTTTAAAAATGCAATTTTGATCAAGCATGGTGGCTTATGCCTATACTCTCAGCACTTTGAAAGATCAAGGTAAGATGATTGCTCGAGGCCAGGACTTTAAGACCAGACTGGGCAACATAGGGAGACACCACCCTTACAAAAATTTTTTAAAAATTAGCCAGGTGTGGTGTGCCTGCAGTCCCAGCTACTCAGGAGGTCTAGGCAGAAGGATCACTTGAGTTTAGGAGATCAAGATTTGCTGTGAGTTATGGTCACACCACTGCACTCCAGCCTTAAGCAACAGAGTGAGACTCTGTCTCCAAAATAAATAAGTAAATGAATAAATAAAGAAAATGCTTTTTTATGTAATGTGAGAGCACATAGCTATTAAAGGTTAATGTTTTGCTTTGGAGAATAACTTTTCTTTTTGGACTATGGTAGTAATTCCTTTGTAAATGTTTAATTTTTACCCTACTTAAGCAAAATTTTGCAGCCTCTCTTTCCCACCATTCTGGGATAAAAGCATCTAAGAAACTTAGAGGGAAACCCCAATGAGACCGTCTGACTCACGAAGATGAATCATTAATGGTAGAAACTCAGGCTGGAGAGGGAATGGGGTATTGTGTTAAGGGAATAGCTTGTCTGCTTTGACACGTGCTGCCACCTCTGACACAGGAAGGCAGGTACAGTGGCCCTGAAAGGAGGTCCAGGCACTGTGCCTGCTCATCAGTTAGAGCCTATGGCAACTGCTGCTGCCACCATGAGAAATAACTGTAGATGGAGAAGAGAATTCTGGACACTGTGTGGCTGGCCAGGACCCCAACCCAAACCTCTGGCTCCCTGTCTTTCACGAAGCTACAAGCTTCACCATCAGAAAAACACAACAAATAAACAGAACAACAAAAACATCTGTAGGGAAACGATCAGAACTAACAGAATTGAGCCTTAGAGATTTTTACCTTATTAAAAATATTTTTTCACTGACTCCCTACTCAGAGCTGTATTGCTAGTCTCTAGTTTTACCTGAGAGTGGTTAAATAACTTGCCTCAGAATTCACAAGTGACAAATACTAGGACTAGGATTTGAAACCAAATGAGTTGGAAGCCAAAGCCTGTGCCTGCTTCGCTGTATAATGATCTTTCCATGGTGGGGAAATGCATTTTGTCATTATCAGGGCTTCCTTTATGAACCTCATGAGAGGCAGAAAGGGACGTGAGGCAAGATAGGAGTTCAGTGGGCACAGGGGTGTATTGGGAAACTGGTAAATCAAAAGAAGCAATAAAGCAAACAACAACAAAATACAAGGTCCGACAATTAGTTTCATGAACCAACCTAGAAAAAGTGCTCCATAACTCGTTGCTGAATATCATTATGGTCACCTTTGAAGTATTCCCCTTGGGAAGCTATACACAGATGCCAGCGCCTAGTCCACCCATCAAAGCAATTTTGGAACCCTTTTTCTGAAATGGCAATCAGAGCCACTGTTGTTATTTGTTGGAGTCTAATAATTAAGTTCATGAACTTCCCACTATGCACTTATGTCAGCAACACTGTACAAATAACTGTACTGGACACCTCCCCCCTACTCACCTGCTCTGGCCCCCAGTGACTTTTTTCTTTACCCAAAAATAAAGGAAATATTGAAAGGAAGACCCTTGATGACATTGAGGACATCAAGGGTAATACGATGACAGCTGTGATGGCCATTCCAGGAAAAAAGTTCCAAAACTGCTTTGACAGGTGGACTAGGGACTGGCCCTGGTACACAGCTTCCCAAGGGGAGTACTTTGGAGGTGCCCATAGTAATATTCAGCAATGAGGGATGTAGCACTTTTTTCTAGGATGAATTTGTGAACTTGATTGTCAGACCTTGCAAGCTCTGATTCTGAGGGTTTTCCAGTTTTCTGTGGTGGGAATATTCTCACCATGGCCAATTTTAAGTTTTTAAAATGAAGTCACTGAAAGCAGAGTTGAAAAGATGGCCAGACGATTTACAATGGCAAAAACATGGAACCAACTATGCTGCCCATTGGAACTGAACTGGATTAAAGAAATGTGGTACATATACATGATGGAATATTACACAGACATAAAAAAGAACAAAATTATGGACTTAGCAGCAACTTGGATGGACTTAGAATCATAATACTCAGTGATTTATCACAGAAACAAAGAACTGAGTACCATATGCCCTCAATCATAAGTGGACCCTGAACATTTACCATAATACTATAAGAAAGGGAATGACAGTAGCTGAAAACTGCTGGGGGGGTTGGGGGATGAGAAACATAACATTAATAAGGGTACCTGCTCTCAAACCAGGCAAAGTGGCAACCAAAAGTTGGCCCAAACTTTACCTGTATGATGACCACTTGTATACCTTATCCTGTATTGTACCCCACATCTTTAAAATAAAATAAATATTTTTTAAAAAGATGGTCAGAGTCAACTCTCATAAGGTGGCTCCCACACACCACCAAATGGGGAGGACAGTCAAGGAAAGAAGGTCAAGGAATGGTCAGAGAAGGAATGCAAAGCTCAGAGGGGTGTGCCAGACACTCAACGCTCAAGGGCTCCAGCTCCCTTGCCCCTCACTATGGCTGCCATCTACTTTGGTGGCCCCCTATGAACTGTACCTCCCAGGGTTCATGCTCAGTGCAGTGTCCTCCATGTGGGCTGGGCCTGTGATTTGCTCAAACCTACAGAATGTGGCAGAAGGGATGCTGTGCAGCTTCTGGAATCCAGCCTTAGACAACGTGACAGCTTCTCATTTAGCGCGCTGGGAGGGAATTTTGGCCTGTCCCGTGTGAAGCCTGGCTACTCTGCTCCAACAGATCACATGGAGAGACCACGTGGAGGAGACATGTGAAGAAGTAGAGACCCCAACACCACATGGAGGAGAACCGAGGAAACCATCCATTGGCAGTTAACAGGTTCCGGATCTATCACCCTCAGAGCCATCCCAGCTGAGGTTGCACACTTGGGAGTGAAGAGTCACCTTGAGTATTTCTGCTGGGTATTGTCTGAATTCTGGACCCATAGAATTATGAGAAAATAAAGTGTTTTAAGCCACTAAATTTTGAGGCAATTTCTTAAGCAGTAATTGACAACTGAAACTATTTTCCATCAATGCAAAAATATCCTTTGAACTTAACCTGTGAAATTTTATGGTCAGGATGGGAAGGGAAGTCCTGCACTTGAAGTCACAGATGCACCATGGCAACCCGCAGGGATAGGCACGGCCATGCTCTGCAACTAACTGGCACCCTGTTCACTGCCCCCAACCTTCCTTCCAGTCTCATATGAACAATGTGTGAGAACATTGTGGTTGATGGCTTTCCTACAGGGATATCACCCTCTCCCTCTGTGACGACAGTGTTTCCAGTTAGCCAAAAGGGAAAAGAAGGTGGAGAGAGAAGAGTTCTCTACATTATTGTTCAAGAACCAGGAATAAAACAAATCTCAAATCTGTAAGCCCATGGTTCTCTTCGAGTAGTGTAATTCTTGTGTCGACAGTGTGGTGAGGATTCTGGGGATGCTTCTTTCTCCTCTCATTCACTAAGTAAGAAATTATGAAGAAGAAAGAAAGGAAAGGAACGTTCTGACAGAATACTCAGCCTCTATTATGACTTCTTGGAATATTGTGAGAACATAAAATTGAGAGGAAAATGGAGCTATCCAGTCTAAATGTGGAATTAAACTGGTGTATAATCTTGGTTAACCACTGTCCAGGAGCTGAAAGCCCAGAATTAACCTTTGTGAATCGTGAAATAAATAAACATCCAGAGGCATGAAGTCTGCTGTAGGTTTCCAGTTCAAAACAAAACAAAACAAAAACAAACAAACAAAAACAGTATCTGGTTTTAATGGTTTCATCAGGGGTTTATTTACTGTTAGCAAGTGAAGTTCTTGATATTTTAGCCATGAGATTAATGCAAACTTACCAGATATTGGGATTAAAATGACTAGGGAGATAAGTTTATCGATGGCATCATAACAACAGATAATTTTGAGGAGTAAAAAGGCTGAAAATGAAGCAAAGAGGGTAATTTTATTAAAGACATGAAAACAACTTAGAAGAAAACTGTTTCAGTCTTTGATAAAATGTTCATTGTTTTCTTTTTGTAGAGACAAGATCTCACTATGTTGCCCAGGCTGTCTTGA
This sequence comes from Carlito syrichta, assembly GCF_000164805.1. Lineage (NCBI taxonomy): Eukaryota > Metazoa > Chordata > Mammalia > Primates > Tarsiidae > Carlito > Carlito syrichta. The sequence goes on along the minus strand of NW_007233733.1, from coordinate 197,360 downwards.
ACTCCTGGGCTAAAGCAATCCTCTCATCTTGTCCTCCCAAAGTGCTGGGATTTCAGACTGCACCTGGCAGATAATGTTCATTTGAATAAAAGTTTTCACATGATCTTCCCCAGGGTGCACACATGACATGCACATTCTACTGTCCATTTTTAGAGAGAACGAGTCGCAACCCCAAGCTGCTATCTCAGTTCAGTAAAATTCCCATGTCACGTATCAAGATGCTCTCATGTATTTGAAAAAAAGAAGTGAAATCTCATTCACTGAGTCTGCTTACCAAGGTACAGGCAAGTACAGCACTCGGGTCTCATTTTCCAGGTTCAAAACTTGAATTTCGGATGCATCATTAAAGTCTTCCAGTCAAGTCTTTTTCATGTGCCATTTGTGGGTGATTTTCTCTCTCCTACTATTTATCTTATAGCATTGTTTTAATGCTCAGAAATATACAGAAGTGACTGATAATGTGTAAACTGCTATTCAAAAGCAAGAAGGCCTAGTCACGGGGGGAAAACAGTGCTACCCAGAAAATACCACTCCCATCCTGCTGAACTCTTTCAATAGGCAACCATGAAAATTTAGGTCTGCTTATCTGGCTCTTCCATACAAATCACATAAAATGGGAATGGAGAAGATGCACATTTTCAATTCATTCCAGATTATTTGCATCATCTATATTAGATGTGGTCTGATTTGTTTGGGTTTCTAAGGGTATGAATCAGTGCTCATTTTCATAGCAGACATAGGTATCTCTTACAATAGCAGGTGAAGAGTCCAGGAGATAGGATGGCTAATAGATTGCAGAGACTATACTATTTTCCAGTTATGATAAGGACATTGCCTTTCTTATGGCCATTCAATTACATCTTTTGTTCTCATTTAAAATAATCAGAGCTTCATCATGAAACCTTCTAAGTAAATTTGAATGTTACATGAGGTGTGTAATGGAATAAAAATGGAATTACAAGGACTCTTCTTCAATTGCTAACATACTTATTTTCTATTACTAGAGATGGTAGCATGGCTTTGGAGATGAAGAAATGTAGGCATTACTTTGTGTTAGTCTTTGGCCATTTGCTTGGTCCATTTTCATGATTTCCAAGATGATAGACTGCGGAGGTCATTCTTCTGAACAGCCCTTCCAAAAGTCTTGGTATTTTTGGCTCATAGTCTTTGTAGAATTGCATTATTATGAATTTTCCCTTGAATGGTAGCACATGTCTTGTTAATCCCATGAGAATATACTTTTCATATATTTGGCTGATGCATACATTTGTAGCATTTGTTTTTGGAATGGCAGCACTGCAGTATTGGGAATTTATCATTTGCCATTTGTCATTTGAAGTGACAATGCTGGGGCTTGTGAATACACCTTGAATTTTGCAGATTTAAAGAAAGATAGTGCTCTTTGTAGGCTAAAGAAGAGGAAGTGTCAAGTGGAAAAAAAATGGACACTTCCGACATATTCTTCTATTCAAATTTAACAGAGGAGTAACGGCAGCAGAGATGGCTCAAAACATTTGTTCCATGTACAGGGAGAATGCCATCAGAGGAAGCATGGCAAGAAACTGGTTTTGTCATTTCCAGGAGGGCCACTATGACCCGAGTGATTCTCCATGTTCAGGAAGACCATCAGGTTTTGATGAAGACCATGAAACACTTTAATTCATGATGATCCACATCTGTCAACTCAAAAATTAGCAAATGTGATAGGCTGTGACCTGTGACCATTGTAGGACATTTGCATTCCATGGGCAAGCAAAATACGCTATGAACTTATATATCAGCCCAATAGAATAGCCACTTATAGAATTAAAATATTGAGCTCCTGGAGGCATTTCCAAATGACGATAGGGTATGATTTGTCTACATTAGGGCAGATCAGGTAGTCCAAAAAGAGAAAAGGTTCTGAGGCAAAATAAAGAGACGCATAAAAATAGGAATTCACATTTCAACTATTTCTTCTTGTATTAGAAGATTTAACAGGAAAGATTTTTAGACTTTCGTTGACCAAAGCAGATAATGTAAAATCACACTATTGTTATGCTTACTTTGGTTCTCTGGAACTGGGGCAACTCATGGGGAAATACTAATTGGCCAGAATAGATCAATAGAAATTCCACAGTGGTTGTAAGAATAATTAGATTTGATATAAGATATTACTCAATAATATAGTAAGGATTAGTGGGGTGGTACAAGAATTATAGCCATTGTCAAAATGCAAAGATTTTTTTCTTCAGTTTTTTCAAGAGGAAACTTGTAAGCTGACTAAAGTTCTACTTTTTGTTTAATATTTGAAACCAGTGAGAGTACTCCTTCTCATTCCACTTGATGCTTGGTTGGCCATACAGATGGAGTTTTATCAAACAGTACATTTAAAATGTTACTTTCTTATTGTATTAGACTATCAAAAGCATGTCCCTCTCCTGTGACTGTGCTTGTGTTAAAGCATCTATGGTTAATGGCTTTCTTCCTCTTGTATTGTGATGGACTTTGAAAAGAGATCATTCTCTGAAAAGAAGCATTGTTGGTAAAAATGAGTTTAACTTGGAAAACTCTGTCTTTATTTTTATTATTATTATTATTGCCATCTTGTGTTCTGGAAATAATTCACATTAGTCATCTTTAAGAAATTGTAAGTCATGTCTTCCCTGCCAGATATCATGCCCTGGTAGCAATTTATTAAATAGTTCTTGCTGAAAAATGATCCCAGGAGATAGTAATTAACGTATGCTTGAGTGTGATAGCAAAATCAGACTGATGAACAATTTTCTTCAAATATTTTAAATAATGGCATAAAACTAAAAGGCAATGCGTTGTTTGTCTTAAAAGAAAAACAGCACAGAATATGTTAGAACATTATGAATAAATGAGCACTTCCACTTATGAGCTTTCTATAGAAATCATTGAGTTTCCCTGCTAGAGGTGCAGCCTGCATAGTATTTAATCTACTCCTGGCACTTACTGTATAATGCAGCACCTCTCTGGGCAATCTTTTGTATTAAAATAAAGCATTTAAATGCCTTTCCTCCACAAAGCATTGCAAGAATGAATGGTTCAATCTCTTTTTGTGATAGCATGCTGGAAATTATTTCAGAAATAACCAAGATGGTAATTCCCACTTAATATCTTTCTCATTGGAAAATGGAAAATATTTTCAAAGCAGTATAAATTTATTGAAAAATTAAAATAATTCTGTATTGGTAACCAAGTGATTCCTAGCCCAGCATCGCCATCCATCTGAGGGACCTGAGCGGGTCATTTACCCTTCCTCAGCTTGTTGTTAGCATCATCATTTTAATTATGAAAATGAAAATATTAATTTGAAGACCTCCAGGTAACTTTCATTTTAACTCTCTCCCTGTTTAGATCCTCTTTTTCATTACTATTTCTATCAGCCTCTATTCCTTTCTATTATACTCCAATGACCTCTTATTTTAAACTCCAAAGAATTATGCCATCCCAGATCAGCATGTGGTTTTTCCTGTCCAGGAGTGCTGCCTCTCACCCTCCCGGTGGTCATATGCCATTTTTCACTCTTTAAGGCGGATTGAATGGTAGGGATCAGCTGGGTCTAGAGAAAAACATAGACCCCATAACAGTCAGTGGAGTGGCAAGACACAGGCTGAATCCGATAATGCAGAATGCATATCTAAAGAAAATTCCCCAGAGGCTCTTTCAAATGGTGAGAGAGATTTCTTCTGATTAGAAGAAAATAGCACTGTCAGCTTGAAGTGAGCATGCTAGATGGCTACCAGGATCATCTGTGAAGAGTGTTTGGTACAAGTATTACTCCTCGTAAATCACAGGGGACAAGGGGAAGTTCATTTAAAATGGGCATTCATTCATTTGGAGTTTTGATTCACATTCGGTTTAGTAAAACACCAAACCATAGGTTCAACAGTTCAATTAGGATTTTTTCAAGATGAAGAATGAATGGTTGATAGGAAATTTCCCTGTGAACTGAGTTAGAATCCATAAATTGTAAATTTTCTTTTCCATATAGTAAGTGGGAAGAATATGTTCTATCAGAAAAGACCAGTGTTTTTTAAAACAAAGTGAAAGAATTTTTAAAATTAAGATGTGGCCATTTTTTAAAAAAAAATTATTGTTTTAGGAAGAAAAATTAAACACACATGTTTATGTGTAAATGTTAAACCATACTCAGTATTATTTTGGTACAAATGGATGAAAGTTTTTCATTTTTGGTGAAAATAGAGGAAATCACTCAAGTCTTCTGGAACACTTATTCATAAGCTATATCAAATGTTTAATGAAATGAACTCCAGAGTTTACACAACTTCCTCAGGAAAAATAGCTTATTTTTAAAATACATTATAATGAAGAATATTATTATTATTCTCACTGGTGGTATAAAGTTCATTAATAAAATAGAGTCTTGGTAATATGTGAGTTTTAATATAAAACTATACATATATCATAAATATTCTGTATAGAGGAAAATGCCCATAGTTATGAAATAGATTCCATGGGATTAGTTACCACCTTCACCATGAAAGTTAAGAGACTCTAAGTCTAAATACAATTAATGCTTAGATTTTCTAGCATTTAAAGGAAAGGATGGAGTAGGTGAAATAATAATGGTCTTTTAAAATTTCTTTCATTTGTGTGCCACCAGAGCTTTCAAGGAATATAAAGAGATGGTTATAACCTTCTCTGTCAGACCAGGAGTTGAACACAGACGTCTGAAGGCAGCTTTATTGGGAAGCCCATAAAGCCTTTGAGGGTTTAGGGAATTGAGAGGTCATTGAGAGCTAAGATGGAGAGGGCTTCCAGGAGAAGTCCTCACTTGAATTATTCCCGGAATCTAGACTGAAACTAGAGAAGGGAAGACTCACTCCTCATCACACCATACTCACCTGCTGCTCCGGCAGCTGTGATGAATTTTTTCACTTCTCCAAGTGAACCATGACCTTTTAATGCCAGACTTTTCCCTGGAACCTTCCTTCCCTTTCATTGCTGCCTGGGTAATGACTTTGCCATCACAGTTCTTGGTCAAGCTGGGACTTTCTTCAGCAAGGTCCCTGTGATCTTTTCCAGCCCTCTGACAATTTGGGTTTGTTGCTCTTTCTTGAGTTGCCAAGAAGTTTGCATTCACTGCCCTCATCAAAGCATTTGCTTCTCAGTATTGAAATTGATTTTTAAATATTGACTTCCTCCTATGGACTGTAGGCTCCTTCATGACAGAGAGCATGTGTCTTATTCACCACTTCATCTATTACTCTTTGCACAGTGCCTGGCACTTATTGGTCATCGATAAACATCTGTGTTGATACAGGATGGGAGGGAGTGAGGAAATTGAATGTGAATTAAATTAATGAAGAAAAGTTACAGAGGTAGAAATGATGTCTTGGCCCAAAGACAGTGAGAAGATTGATGGAATTAAACTTTAACTCTGATGTCTTTTTCTTCTAAATGTGCAATATGCCATATAGCCTTTCAGTGAATTGGGAATTGGGACATTTTCACTATTTGAACAGAGACAGGAAAATAGGATAAATCAAATATATTTTACAGTATGAGATGACTATAAAAGAAGGAGCTTGAGAGTTTCAGGGTTCAAATGGATTTATCATGCTTCAACACAAAATTATCTTTAGAGTTGTAGAAGGGATTGAAAACCAATTCAGAAAGCAAGATCCACTTGGGGGAAGGAGTTGCCAGTAAAACAACATTATCGCAACAAGTAAAGTTGCTTGTAATCAGTTTAACTTATCTACCTATTCAGTGATCACTATATATATATATATATATATATATATATATA
>NW_007233733.1:168006-191558 GCF_000164805.1 Carlito syrichta | reverse complement strand
TATATATATATAAAGCAGTAGAAGGGCCAACTGGAAATAAAGTGGTAAAAAGAAGCTTTCAACCCAAAGCTACAATTATTAGTCAGTTAAAATGCTTACAATTTGTTGTATGTATTATAACTGATTGATAGGGCCCATATGTAAATGATAATCATATTTTATCTTGGAAATAAAATATGGAACATACAAGTACCTCTAACCAAAGTTTCAAGACAGGTTCTTAGAGAGCTAGCATGGAGAAAAGATGGTAGATGCACCGTTACATTTGTGTCACCTTCTAGTAGCCTAAGGATCCTCAAATGTAAGGTAGTCTGTATTTTTATTTAATGCTTTAAAATTTTTGACAAGTGAATATTCTGGATGTTGTAATGATTCATTTCAAATTAGCACATTTTCCAAGTTTATATTCTATGACAGGTTCTGTGCTAGACACTGAGAATAGGATAATGGATAAGAAATGGTGTTTTTTGTTTTTTGTTTTTCCCATCCATGAACTCAAGTTGAACAGGAAAGACAGGCACAGGGGAAGATTCTGAAAACTGGGAATTGGTAGTAAAATATGAAACTTTATTTTTCTGTTTCTGAAGCTAGAAAGGACAAAACAACCAACATCTAATCAAACTTAGTTCCCTCAAGTTTAAACGCAGTCTCTTCCAAGTTGTTCCTCTGAGTCTTCCCTCTGGGACTCCAACTCAGGGAGTAGCTCTATTACTTAATAATAGTATGTCTCGAGTAACTTGTTTAATGCATTTATACCTCCATCTCCTATCTATGAAATGGATTTAATAATAGTATCTTTCTTGGAAGGTCACTGTGAGAATTAAATGAGATACAGTATATATGTAAAGCACTTAGTGTATGGACATAATAAACACATGATAAATGCTAGCTGTGGCTCCTCCTCCTCCTCCTCCTCCTCTTCCTCCTCCTCCTCACACTGTCATCATGATCAACAGCATCACTGTAAGGTCCCAAATGGAAGAGTCACAGAATCTTGGAGCATCTGGACATTGGTCATTGACTTTTGATGCTGACATTCATTGGCCTTTGGACATTGTCACATATTCCTATTTGCATCTGCTAAGGATCCTGTGTGCCATACTCTGAGTCTTCCTCAAACAGAAATGGTGAAGTCTCTTCTTCAGGTCAACCAGTGTTCCCTGGGACCACAGGAGCCTTGGGGTGGGGGAGACTGACTTAGGCTTTCTCTTTCTGACATACCCTGGTCTTGAAGTTTCAGGGGATAGGTTTCTGCTCCTCTCCAATTACTCTGAACTCCTTGGGAGTTCTACTGCAACTACCACACAAAATGTTTACTGGCTGGGGGACAGGGTGTCGGGAGGGTGGCAGTGGGGCTGCAGGTGGGAGGAACAAGGTGGTGAGAACCACACTAAACTCCTTACCTCTCCTCTTCAGCGCTCTACCTTTATTTTGTCAAGTTTGGGGAAGCTTGTTGGTCATTTGTTGTTTCTACATTTAGGTTTTTGAGACTCAAAACGCTTTTTGCTCAACCTACTTTCTGTGGAACTTGAAAAGTCAATTTAGAAATTTCAGTAAGAATTTCCTATATTTGCTTTCTGTTCTACTGTAATTGTCATGCCTGTTCCCTGAGGCCATGGTCTCTGCTATGAGTTTAGTCTTAACAAGCAAAAAAGAACTTATTGGGGAGGAAAATCATTTACGTTAATGGCAAAATACTTCCTTGCTGCATGGCAGTGTGAAAACCTAGCTGTCCTAAGAGGTCTAGGAAGTAATAAAAATTTGCAGAAGAAATAGAAGACCTCACAGAAGCATCAGTATTTGAAGGGAGTCTTGAAGGAGCAATCTGATATTGACAGGCAGGTATATCAGGGAAAGAACACTGAGCAAAAGCATGAATAGTTGAATATGGTTGAGAGATTCAGGGGAAAGTAGAGAATCTATAATGTGGAAAGTATAGGTTTCCAGGGCTTCTAGATTTGCTTTAATATGTGCCGGATCTTGAATGCCATAGATTTGTGATCCTATATTCCTCTAAACATATGAGAGGGGACCCAAAGAAACCCAGAATTTATTTATTAAAAATTGCGTATTTATTCTTATGTTTAAACTTCAGGCACCTTCAAAGCACTCTCCATTTGATGCAATACACCTATTGAAATGCTTTTTCTACTGCTCAGAACAGTTTTTGAACTCAATTTTGATGGCTTTTAGTGCTTCTGCTGTTTTTTTTTTGTTTGTTTGTTTGTTTCACCTCTCCCACATTGGCAAAATGTTTCCCTTTGAGTCCATTTTTTCATTTAGGGAAACAAAAACAGTCACTTAGGGTAAGATCAGGTGAATCATGAGGATGGGCATGGGAGTGATGTTCTTTTTAGGTAAATACTGCTGAAAACTCAGCATAGTGTAGGCAAGTGCTCTCATAAATCACCCATGATAAAATGGACAAATGTGAAAGAATCTCCAAAAAACTTCACTGAAACTGAACACAGCCTCTCACAACAATGCTAGCTGATACACTGATGATAATTGGTTCCTAAAACTCGCACCTAGTAGAGGAATTCTGTACTACAAGGGGCCCACTCTCCAAAAAATAATTCAGGTTTTTTTTTTTGGGGGGGGGTTCTTCTTCGTAAGTTGGAAAAAAACTTTAATATATGAAATATTTCCTCTATACTTTTTTGAGGCACACAAAAAAAGAAAAAAAGACAAAGGAGGCATTTATTACTATTAAAATATTGAAAAATTAAGAAGTTCTAATAATACTTAATAATGCTTTTTACTAAGCAAGAAATGCCAATGACTGACATTTATCACATGGTGTGTTGTTATGAATAACAAGCATGTATTGCTCTTTCAACGTGTGCCAGTTATTGTGCTGGATAGTAGGGGGACATTGTTCAACAAGACAGATTAGGCACAGCTTCTTGGACCTTAGCTCTTAGAGCATGAAGTCACACAGTAAATGTGGACACCCATCAATTTAAAAGATTACAGATTTTGATGAGACCTATGGGGGAAAAGAAACAAAACAGCACTGTGATAGAGAACAACTTGAGAAATTTGTCCTGGCAAGGTAATCAGCAAAGATTTCTAGAAGAAAGTGATATTTAAAGTGAAGACTCAGAAGAATGCATCAAGCAAAATGTTCCTAAGGTTGGAATAGCCCTGAACATTGAAGGACTAAATGGAAGGCAGAATTGCTAAGTGAATGAGTCCCAAGGGAGAAGGCATGGTCTGCAAGGACACTGGAGAGGCAGAAAAGGAGCAGACTCCAGAGTCTCGGGGCGGGGGAAATGTATGTGGGAGCATGGGACACATTATTTCCTTTGAGTACTGTCTCCAAAAAGTTGGTGACTACAATGAAAATATGCTAGAAATTCACACAATGTTAACATCAAAGGCCATGTCATGGATCTTGCAGAAGTTGTTGTCCTCTGTGGTAATCAGTTCTGTCCCAGCTAAAGGCACAACCCCTCTATTCATCATGGCTGCCCACAGCAGTACCACCAGGCTGTAAGAATCAGCTCGAGTTTGGCTTGTGTGGTCAGGATCACCTCTGGTTCTGAGTGCAATGGAAATTCATCGAATAGTTTTAAGCAGAAGCCTGCATGACAGACTTACATTTTCAAAAGATCTCTGTGTCTGCTGCATGGAGAATGGTTTTGGAGGTAAGGAGAAATGATGCAATCAGGGCAGCCAGTAAGGGCATAATTGTTGTAGAACAGGTAAGGGAAGATGAGTGGTACAGTAGGATGTTGACAATGGGCATGATACATAGCAGACACATTTGAGATGGACTTTGCAGGTAACAGAGATTTTGAGGGTTAATTTGGAGTGGAGAGGAAGAAAAGGAAGGGAGGAATCAAGGATAATTATTAGGAGTTTGAGAAACAATGCACTGTGGTGGTATGATTTACTGAGATAAAGATGAGGAAGAAACAAGATAAAGTTCCATGGTGGTCATGCCAGGTATGGGATATCTCTAAGATGACCAGGGTAGAAACCAAGTTGGCATATGGATATAGTACATGGGGCTAAAATAAGGTTTTGGATGTCAAGGGACAAGACTGGACTAGAAAAATACATTAGGTGATCATGGCACCTGGATGGTATTCAAAGCCATGTGTGGGATAAGAACATGTAGAGAATCCTTTCTTTTAAAGAATAACTTGTGAGTGGGGATTTTTGAATTCCATGAACCCAGCTCTTTCCGCAGTATAATGCCTCCCTACATTGGCAAAATATTGTATATATACCGTATATTAAATAACTGTGATCTTTGCCTTCTAAAACTTCAAAAGTTAAAATAGACTATGATGACATGACCATATGAGATTCCATCTCCCCTCTTTTCCCTGAGCCTTTGTAATAATAACTCATACCAGTATTACAGTCTGCAGGGACCTTTGTATTTATTATCTCATTTTTCCTTTTTGGCCTTGCAACAATCCTTGAAGTGAGAAAGTGTCTCCTGGATGATGAAATAAGCAAATCTTTAAGCAGATATTTTTATTCTTACTTTAGGCATATGAGAATGTGGGCCCCAAAAGGTTAAGCAGTTTCTCTGGCCAAGGTCTCAAAAGTAGTGAGTAGAATTAGCAGAAGGAAAATTCCTCTAATTCCAAGGGCCAAAGGGGTCTAGTTTTAGATGAAAACTTCCTAGATGTGTCAACTTTTCCAAAGAAACAGAGCAACAGTTGAGAGCAACAGCTGTAGAGTCTATAAGAATTGGGTCATATCCCTGTTCACCACTTGCCAATTGGGTGACCTTGGATGTAACATAGTCATCATAACCTTAATTTCTTAATCTGCAGAATTAGATGTTAATATCTACCTCTCAGGCTATTTGTACATTAGTACATCCATCCATTTGCTCAACTTCCCACCCACCAACATATTCCTTCATCTATCAAACATATAATAAGCTCTTATTGTGCCAGGTGCCATGTTTGGCATTGAAAATGCATCTATGCAGAAAATTAAGTTACTGGCTTTCCAGGACCTGCATCCTTAGGGGAAAGCAGTCATTGTCTAGTACTTGAACATTACATGGTAGCGAGAGCTGTGGAGAAATACAACAGTGTTTGAGAATCTGGAGAAGCTGGGAAAGCATCTCCAAGCAGAGGCCTCGACAGGGATTAAATGAGACCATGCACAAAATACGCTGTTTGGTGCTTGACACTCAGTGCTCCATACTGAGTCACATGATCTTGGAAAGAGGAGAGTCAAAAAACAAACACGAGTGGTGCCCAGGACTGCTTGCCCATTGCTCAGTCTAGGGAGAGCCTCTGCTGTGAAGATTTTCCATCTCACTGAGTAAGTTATAAGATAGTTTCTAGTGGCTTTATTCAATGTCATTGAGCATGTGATAAATCCAGCTCCTGTATTTTCTAAATCTATTCTCACCCAACCCCTTCTAATCATAACTGAACTTCTCATGTAAGCCTGCTCACCTGGAGAGAATATTCTGATCATATAGAGTTCAAGTACCTGGCCTCAGTTCTTAGCTGTTTCTCATTATGTGTTCATATAGAGACACTCTAATAATTATTTGATTTCCTGTGTAGTTTGGCTACATGGAGTGAGTATGCTGAACTGATGGACTTTGATTATTGGGTTCCTGTGACAGCTCTTGCTCATTATAAGTGCAGCAACTGTCATGCTGATTGAACACGTTGGCCCCCTGAACTTAGGTAACATCAGTGCCTGGCATGTAGTAGACACTCAGTGAATGTCTGCTGATTGATGGATTGAGACTTCTCCCAAGCCCATGGCAAAATCAAACCTCCAAGGGAAGGGTAAATTCACCAGAGGATGATAAACACAACCCTATTAGGCCTCTCTGGAGGCAGCCTGCCTGTCTGTCCCAGGCATCCACTCACTGTCACTGCATAGACTGAGCACATGGGCCAATTTTTCTGCATCAACAATAGCTTTGAACTCCTGCTTCAACTTACTACAGGGTTGAGAAGGAGGAATTGGAAAGTCAAGCAGGGAGATAGCAGGGAGGAGCTATAGGCCTCCAGCTGCCCAGCTGCCAGGCAAATTCACGAGCAGGGGTCTCAGAGACAGTTATATTTCCAAGAACAATGCTTCATCTCATCTTCAGAGCCCTGGAAGGGCAGAGGCAAGGAGTGAGGGCAGGGTGATGGGACCACTGGGCTGCTGCTGATGGTGAGGAAGTACAGGGCTTCAAATCATAATGGCAAAAGGAATGGTAACATGCTTCATTTATTATTCAGCAGACACTACCTTTCATCCTTAATTTTATCCACCCAAGGGCCATTGCATATATTAACTGGAAATCTCTTCTCTTTGACTCAACCTACATTTTTAGAAATGTCTAATGAGGATTTCTGACTTTTGGGGTAAACAAACATTATACATGAACCCACTGGTTTCTCTTAACTCCCTGTGCCTCCCTTCAAGAGAGATGTCTCATATCCTGTTAGGTATGGGAGTGTCTTGCTCTTTGCCACCTGCAGATGCATTCCTCCTGTGACTCAGTATAGAACCACCCTTGCGGCCAGGACTTGATGGCTGGTGTTGATGAGATTTCCATTCCTCTCCTTTCCCATCTCACTCTTTTCTGACACTTAGTGCTGGCTGCTCACTCTATGAAGCTGAGCAGAATCTGGAAACTCTGGAAGCACCCAGCCATTAATAACTGGAGAAAGCCAGAATGTGTAGAATTGAGACCCAATTGTTAAAAGCAAGATACGAACACTGTTTTCTTTCCTACAAGGTTATGTTGTCACTTTTTTTTTTTTTTTTCCTGAATGTTTGGTTTCTCTGGCAAGTCCAAACACAGAAGATTTTATGTGAGGCATATTTATTTACATAAAGATGAGTGTTTATTCTTTTTTTTTAGTGTTTGTTCTTAACACACTCCATATTTACATGTTACTTTGGCTAAGTTAATTAACTGTAGCTAGCCTCAAGTTCTTTTTCTCTGAAACAAAAAGACAGCTTATTAGATTAGTGGTTTTCAAAGTCCTTTAGGTGGTGAAGTGCCTACAAGCTATAATATTGATAAGGATTTTTATCCAGTTAGCCTGGGCTCCAAGAGTGTTAGCTCAAAGTGTCAGCAAGCCTGACCCCAAAGAGTGTCAGCTTGATGGACTGGCAAGCCAAGCCCCAGGAGTGTTGACTCTAATGGCTGGCAAGCCAAGCCCTGAGAGTGTTGCTGATTTGGTGGACTGATAAGCCAATCCCCAAAAGTGTCTCAGTTTTGGAGTCTCCCCTTCTGGCAGTAGCTCTCCTGGCTCCGTCAGCTGGCAAGCCAGCCTCCAGGGTGCACAGTGATGATCTTCTGCAGCATTTCAGGTCTTGGCTCTTGTCTCATACCCAGGAGGAATAAAGGACACAGACGGTTGGAAGTTGAGATTGCAGGATTTATTGAGAGGACAGAAAAGTTCCCATAGCAGGAGGAGACCTAAAGGGGTTTTCAATTTGGAGCTGAAACCTGGTGCTTATATAACCCTAAGACCAAGCCAATTGACTAGCACTAGCTGTGAGCCAATTGGTCAGCACCAGCTGTGCTGATTTGTCAGTACTAAGAACCAATCAGCAGAAAGTAGGGGCCTACTAGTGAGCTAATTGGTTGACACTTGGCAGTAACCTGATTGGTTGCTTTTCTGTACCAGCAGCGAGTACTTAAACTCTAATTTGAGAGGATTATAGGGAGTTTGTTTACCAACATCAGTGTATCAGTCCCAGAGGCTGCAGGAAGTTTTACCATTTTGTTTCTGGGGGACCTGCCCTGTCTGTCTGTCTAGTTTTCCTCTAGCTATCTCCTTTCTCAATATGCTCTGTGGGATACCATGAAATATCCCAGAACTAGACTTAAAATAACCAATTATATGCTTTTGTGAAATTCCAAATACTATCTTATATATGATTGTAATAAAGGCTGAATTTGGCACATATGAAGATATAATTCATTCACCTATGAGATGAGTATCCAGGGCCTACAAAATGTTTCTCAAACTAGCATTCATCAGATTTACCTAGAAGGTCTATTAAAACAGAGATCAAGGTGCCCCATTCCACTTTTTACCAAATTCTCAGTGATGCTGATGTCGGTGATGCTAACTGGGAGCCACACTTCGAGAACCACTCACCTCCATTAGTCCAGGCTAGGGATTGGCAAACTACAGCCCCTGGGTTAAATCTGCTAATTCCTCTTTTATAAATTAAGTTTTATTGGAGCACATTGTATTCATTTATTTATGTATTGTCCATAGTGCCACAACGGCAAGGTTGAATCATTGCTACAGAGATTATGACCTAAAAAGCTAACATATTATCTGGTCCCTTACAGAAAAAGTTTTCATGTAGGGTGTCAGATAACACCTGTACAAAAGTATAACATAGTTCTATCCTCCAGGAACTTACATTCTAACATGGCACTAAAACAAGTGAGATTTAAAGAAAAAGTTTAGGAGAAATTCTTAATGGAGGGAATCTGTCTGCAGTTATTTATAACCTCATTGTTATTTCTTTCTTTTAAGAATCACTTCTTCAGCCGGGCTCGGTGGCTCAGCCTGTAATCCTAGTGCTTTAGGAGGCTGAGGTGAGTGGATTGCCTGAGCCTGCAGGTTCAAGACCTGTCTGGGCAACTTAGCGAGACCTCATCTCTACAATAAATAAAAAATTAGCCAGGCATGGTGGTGCATGCTTGTAGTTCCAGCTACTTGGAAGGCTGAGGCGGAAGGATTGCGGGAACCCAGCAGGTCGAGGCTGCAGAGGCCAGGAGCAGCCACTGTACTCCAGTCTGGGTAACAGAGTGAGATTCCAACTCAAAAAAAAAAAAAAGAATCACTTCTTCATTCATATTTCTATAATTCCAGCTCATGCTCTAGTCTCTTCAAATTTGCTTAATTAAAATTTTCTCTAAACTGGTTTCTTCTTCTCACACTTTCTCCCTTCCATTCATTCTGGAGAGCATTTCCAGAGGAAATATCCTTGAGATAGCTGTTAATTGATGATTGTCTCCACACTAAGATTGTTGTTCTTATTTTTCCACATTGTGACACCAAACAAAGCCATTGCTTTATCTACTACCTAAGATTTCCCACAGTCTCAGTGTCGCACTGACCAGCCCAGAATGCAGCTAGCAGTGAACTTTATCAGCAGGATGGGCAAAACCAGGTTGGCACAGCCTCTGCCACTCCCTGCTTTCTCCCTGACTCAAGCAAGAGCTACTCCATTCATGTAATTTTCCTGTCAGAACCCTGGAAGTGTCTTAGACTGCCACCTGCAGTCTACAAATTCTCCATTAAAGTCACCATGGTTTACTTATCATCTTCCCAAAGGATGGTATTTATTAATTGCTAATATTAGTTATTTATTACTAATGACAAATCATTTCAGAACAGTGTGCCTTTTTTTTTTTTTTTGGTGAAAAAGCAGAAGTTTATTAAGAAGACAGAAAAGCCCCCGCAGCAGGAGGGGACCTGAAAGATGGCTGCCCAGAGCTATGTGTCTTAATAAAACAATTGATTGTTTTAATTCTTGTCCTTTCTGTGGGTCAGGGACTGGGGAGTGGTATATTTGAGTGACTCTTGCTCAAGGTCTTTCATGAAGTGGCAGCAAAGATATTGTTCTAGAATATAGTCATCAGAAGGCTCAACTGTATCTATAGGATCCTACTGCAATGGACAGTTCACTACAGAGCTGGCAAGTTGGTGCTGGTGTAGACTTAAGACTTCTCCTCATGCCATGGAGGCTAGCTGCTCACAGAGCAAGTAAACAAAGAAAACAAGGCCACAGCATCTTCTTTTTAAATTTTTTGAAATTTAATTTACAGTGTCTTGTAGCTTTGGTAGTCACATACTATCATTACTGCAATATCCTACTTGTTACGCAGATCCATTCTAATCAGAGTAGATGAGAATGACACAGGAATGTGAATATTAGGGGGTGAGAATCACTGGAATCATCGTGGAGCTTGGGCACCACATCATCCCAGCCTTTTCCTATTCTCGGCAAGGCCTTTGCCGTCACTATTTTCTCTCTATCTAGAATGTTCTTTCTTTTCTTTTCTTTTCTTTCTTTTTCCATTACCTGAATCTAATCCTCTCTTAATGCTTATCTTGGTTCCATCTTCCCTGTGACACTTTCTCTGAATTCTTTAACCTGAAGAAATTGCATCTTTCATTGTTCTCCTGTGGTCTCATTATTAATATCACACACTTTAGCAATTACTCATAGACAGGCAATAAGTCCTATTCACAAATGAAACGTTCTGAAGAGCTCAGTTCTTCCTAAGTGAGGAAATCCTTTAATATGACTACAAAAGCCTGCATAAGGCATTGGGGGGGGAAAGCCCTCAATTAGAGATTGAACTGTATTGTAGTACAATTGTATTGTGAGTATTATTAATATGGTGCATTTGATATATGTTAGAGATCAGTATCTGCCAGAGAAGTACTACTCAGACTTAAATATTTATGTGAGCTGTGTAGGGACCTAGTTAAATGCAGATTGAGATTCAGTGGGTGTGAGGTGGGTCTGAGATGCTGCCTTTCTAACAAGCTCCCAGATGATGCTGATGCTATTGGCCTATGGGACACTTTTGAGTAGTGAGGAGCTAGACAATGGGTATATGATAGAACAGGAATGAAAAGTAGATTGGAAAAGAGAAGTAGTGGAGAGAATCATAGCTGTGCTCAACCACTAGCATCAGCAAGGTATAAATATTTGAAATCATAAATCCCCCAAGTCTTTCTTTATCGCTCTGTAACACTGCACATTATCTTTATACATACACATATGTCTTACCTCTCCTAGCCCTGATTATGGTCTTTTTTGGTTGAGGAAGTTCATGTCACCCATAAAATTGATGCACAGTTCCTTTTCTGGAATAGTGGCTTAATAAATGTATACTGCTTGGTTACTCTGCTACTAATGATCAGACAGCCATTTATTAATTTCCTTCATTACTTCCCAAAATCTTATCTTCTCAAAATATTTCTGTTTTCATTGTACGGACCTCAAGATACCTTTCTATTATAAATGTGCATTTGTTTGCTTTATTTGCAATTTCTTATAGCACATAATACAATTTATCATAACAAAATAAAGCTTGAACTAGTAGGTCTAAATACCAGATAAAGTAACATGATAAAATTAATAGATAAAATTATGGTGCTCAGGTCACACCCTAGGCCAATGAAATCTGAATCTTTGAGGAGAACCCAGGTAGCAGTATGTTTTAAAGCACCCTGGGTGATTCCAGAGTGAAACAAAAAGTTGAGGACCATTAGTTTAATTCACATCATACTGTATTTTAAAATAGAATAACTATATTTTTATTACTGTGCCCCAAAGCATATTTTATAACATATAATTTGTAAATATCAATAAAGACCAATTCAGAGAAAAATGTTTACCCATTTTTCTTTACAGGAGGCAGCTATATCAATTTATGGATAAGTATAGATAAGCTATGATTTTTTGTAATTCTATAGCAAGCTAACTTTTTCCTTAAATGAATACAGTTTCCTAATTATACAAAACGTGTTAATGTAGGTTGTACTTTTTTCCAGAAAACTCATCGGATCATTTTGCCAAATTATCCTAGATATTTTAAAAACATAAAGATATTTTGCAAATATTTTGTATCTGCCAGTCAAAGTCAGTCTTAGTTTTAAATAGGATGTTGGTATGTGCCTGCCTCATAAATGTTGGCATCATGAAACGCATTTCTGTTACATTTAGGAATATTTTAGCTCAGAGGAAATAAGGATACTTATCTTGTTTACTCAATTTCAGAAACTACAAGAGGCAGAATAAAGGTAGCCTTCTATCGTTGCTAGAACTCTGAACGTAAAGTCAGTACCTGGCCTCTCCATGTAGCTCCTCTGCCTCTTACTAACTGTGTGACCCTTGGCAAGTCGCTTAACTTCCAATGGTCTCCAGTGCTTCGTTTGTGCAATGAAAGGGTTGAATTATGGGCATAGCAGATTCTTACAGCTGGAAAGAGATAGAATGAGGGACTAAGGTTCTTTGACTGCTTCTAGGTGGCACTTTGTGAAGTGATTTAAAATAATGCATACACTATCAAAATTTCAAGTGAGTCTATGTAAGAATTTTCAAGTGGGCAAGCACAAGAGTCTCTAGTTGTTAAATTAAGCCTATGAAAAATGAGATAATATACAATAAAAATACTTATTATTCTCGGATTCGCTCATCAATAATTCCAATCCCTTTGTGTTACTGATGAGGAAACCAAGTTCCGAAAGCTCAGATGACTTGCTCTTACTGAATATAAAATATCACACTAATGAGGGATAAGAATTTGACCAGTTCAACAATTCAGTCCTTTATGTCAACCCAAAGCTTCTTTATCATTGTTATAATTCAACATTTCGTTCTTTACTACGAAGGAGGTAGATCTCAGACTTATATTTGTGCTATTCGTGGTCATTCAGATTTTCTGAAGCTGACATCACAGAGGGATTTTTCACAAGTGGCCCAGGATGTGATACATGGGCCCTGATGTTATAAGTCCAGATTGGTAAACAAAGAGCTGCTATCATTGGGACTGTCTAACTCAGGTGGTTTTCTGTATAAACACTTTGCACCTGGATTTACAAAGGTTGTCACCCTTCCAGGTAAAAAACCATGGTTCTTCCACTACCCTAAGAGTCATAGGCACTAAATTACACAACTGCATATTAATTGTGTGCATATACCTGCATGCATACAGTCACACATAGGCACCGGTGCCATGTACTCACCTGATCCTGGGTGAAGGAGTTGAGTATGAGGAATTAAAATAGTCATTCTCAAAAGTCCAGCCCAGAGATCAATTTGTTCACTACCATTTTACCAAGGGTAATGAAGTTATACTCAGGGGAGATAAGTAGCTAAAGTCCTGATAATGCTATCAATTGACTTGGTTGATCATCTAGTCAACAAAATCAGTAAATTATTATTATACCTCTGTAGTATACCAGGTACTTATCAGGCACTGGGAATATGGTGATGAGCAAGACTGTTTATATGCCCAAGGAGTTTATATTCTGTTTTTGTTGAAATTTTACTCTGTTGCCCAGGCTGGAGTGCAGTGACATGATCACCAGGATCACAGCTTGTGGCAGTCTCGACCTCCTGAACTCAGGCAATCCTTCCACCTAAGCATCCCAAGTAGCTGGGACTACAGGTGTGCACCACCAAGCCAGGCTTATTTATGTATTTATTTTAATAGAGACAAGGTTTTGCTATGTTACTCAGGCTGATCTTGAACTCCGGGGCTCAAGCAATCCGCCCACCTCAGCCTCCCAAAATGCTGGGATTACAGGTGTGAACCATCACAACTGGCCACAATAGGTATTCACTAGTGGGAAGGTAAGTGTCATAGAGAAAGGAGGGTGAAGAGTGAAGGGAAAAAGAGAAAGATACAAAAACATGTTTGCAAAACAAAGCAAAAAGATCTCATTGGGCAGTTACTAGTGTGATAAGGAAGATGGGGAGGAAAATGCCACAGAGAATGGAGGGTGAAGAACACAGGCTGCAGGGTGTGGATGCTCAGGAAGCTCTTCTCTTAAAGGCGGTGATATTTCAACTGAGATGTGAATGTTGAGGGAGAAGCAGCACCCCAAATACCTTGGGAGAAAGTATTTCAGGCAGAGGAAGCAGAAAATATCGTCTTGAGATGGGATTGAGGAACTTAGTGCTTCTTCGAGAAGAGTTGTTACAGTAGGATTGTGGGTTTGAAATCTTACTTCACTCATGCATTTATTAATTAATTGTTATTTAGTCATCAAAATATGTATTGAGGGCTACTATGCGTCATGCACTATTCCAGATTTAGTCTTCTGGCCTCTTGAAGCTTACGTTCTGGTGGGGGACACAGACAATAAGTAAAACACATAATAATAAGCAAAGTATATTGTATGTATGAAGAGATACTCTATGGGAGAAAAAGAAATTAGGGGAGAAGGAGTAGGAATCTGGGGAGGGAGAGGTCAAGGAGGGCCTTCTTTGGAATATGAGGTGGGGAACAATGGAAGGATATGAGGGAATCAGCCATGCAGGTATGTGGGAGAGAGCATCCTAGGAAGTGCAAATAGCCAGTGCAAAGATGTGTTGGAGATACTACAAGAAAGCCAGCAAGGCTGAAGTGGAGGGAGTGAGGGGAAAATAACAGGAGGCTTAACCAGAAAGACAAGGAGACAAATCATGTTCAATAATGCCAGGACTCGAGCCGAGCGTGGTGGGTCACTATAGGTAGAGAACGAAGGAATTCCATCCCGAGTATAGGAAAAGCATGCAGAGAGGCTGAGTTCCCATGCTTTGGTAAAACCACAGGATGGACTCCAACCACAAAGTCAGGCTATGGTAGCCTATGAATGATGGTGAAGGAGAAGAACAGGCTGACACTCCTCGGTGCCCACTATCTAAAAAGCAAATAGCGTTGCTTCCTTGGGAAAATCTTTTCAATATTTTTAAATCTAGGAGCCCTTTTCTTATAACTGACATATTATCATTGTATAAATTTATAGGGTACATAGTGAGTTTTGATGCATACAATATATAATGATCAAATCAGGATGACTAGCACATTCATCACCTCAACCATTTATTTGTGTTGGAAACATTCAAAATCCTCTCTTCTAGGTATTTAAAAATATATAATAAATTATCATTGACTATAGCCACCCCACATTACTATAGAATACTAGAACTTATTTCTTCCATCTGGCTGTAATTTTGTATTATTTAACCAATCTCTCGTTACCCCTGTAACCCCTACCCTCCCCAGCTTCTAGTAAACCATGATTCTTCTAATTCTTTAAAATCAACTTTCTCAGCTACTGCATAATTCAGTAGACATTTCTCAAAAGAAGACATACAAATGGAAATATATGAAAGATGTTCAACTACTTATCAGGGAAGTGCAAATCAAAACCACAGTGAGCTGTTGTCTCACCCAAACTAGAATGGCTACTGTCAAAAGACAAAAAAATAACAAATTTTGGTAAGGATGTGGAGAAAGGGGAACCTATATACTGTTGGTAAGACTACAAACTGGCTTATCCACTATGGGGAATAGTTCGGAAGTTCCTCTAAAACTACAAATTTAGAAAGCTTTTTGACTTCCTAAAACATCAGTAGCAAGCTATTCCCTCAAATTAAAATATAAACACACTCCTAAAGCCATATAAAAAGAAAAGTACCTGAAGCAGTCCATAAAATTTTAAATTTCAAGAGAGTACTAATTTAATCAAGGAAACTTTATATACAGCATTTTTGCTGTCTCCATTAAGCATGTTATATGGTCTCTGAGAAAACTCTGAATATCTGCATCCAAAGGGAAGTTATTCTCTCCTTTTATCTCTAACAGATGTGGGCATCAAATGTTTATGGGCGTGAAAAAGTCTTTCCATTAAAGGAAACCCTGTCAAGTAGCAGGATTTTCTTTTATTATATTGTCTTATACACAAAACATTTCTTTTGAAATCACTGAGGCCACATAAACATGGAAAAAGCAGTGTAGTGTTTTCGCAACACATGTTTGTCTGTCACTGCTGGTTTTGGGCAGAATTTGTTCCAAAGTGATCTTTGGGTTACTGCTTTCTAAGTAGCCTCCCATCTTGACCTTCCAGAGGACTCAAGGACAGTAATGCTTTGGTCCCCAGAGATCACTTTTTGGGCTTCAGCTTTTTGCTAACACACAAGTAAAGGTTTCTTTTCCTGAAGTCATTTTATTCATTTTGTCATTTCCTTCTGCTGTCCTTTATAGAAACAGAATTAAGTTGCATTGGGAATAACAAGGAGGAAAAATAATTCACTCATATTTTATTGTTTTAATATCTTGCATTAGTATCACAGTTATGTATGTTTCCTAATCCTTTGTTCTTCCGTTTTGTATTCTCCATGTCTATCAAGGGTGTTGAAGACCGGTAGCAGGTAAACAGGCTTTCGAGAATGTGTGTATGGGAAGTAAGAAGTGAGGTGAATGAGGATATATTTTCTCACTGATCTTTCACTTTGCTTTCCAGAGCAGGGGATACTGGGTTGCATGCATCTGTTTACTTACTGGGAGGGAAGGGAATGCCCAGTAGTCTTTATCTTGTGATATATTAATTGCTAAAAATAAAAAGAAACAAAGACGGATCCTTTGTATAGATGGAAGGCTGTGGGCATTAGTGACTCGCTTCTCAGGATAGCAAGAACGATTTCTTTCCTCCACAGACCCATCCAGCCTTGACTATCAGGTTAACCATTTTAATTTGGGCCTGCCTGGCCTAGATCAGCTGCTAGCCTTTCTGTGGAGAAAGAGCCTTCATGTGCTCTGAGCTCCTGGCTGTGATTGCCTGCACATCCCAATGAGACTGCAGTGGTCATCACAGCTGGGTGAAATTGAGTGTGCTTTTCCTTACCACTGCATACTGTTTCTGAGCTTTAATTTCACAGAAGTTTTTCTTTTTTTTAAAGGTAGCTATCAGAATATTTATTCTTGGATGCTGGTGTATACTGCATCCTACCTCCATACATTTTCGATCCACTTCTGACAGTTGCCTTGAATCAGTCTCTGCTTTAGAGTAACAGCATCTTTCCTTGAGGGTTCTTAGGCAAAAACCATGAAGATTCCCATTTTGCTGAATCCCTGTGTGTTACTGATTAGGAGAGAGGAACTGTGACGAGGTGCAGGCATCTGACAATATTTTCAATTAGTGCTAGCATTCTCCTCATGCCCCAGTTCTCCAGGTTTCAAATATTCGATTTGAATTTTCCCCACTCCTTTTCTGTATTTTTTTATTATAAAGATGTGGAGTACAATTCAGGGTTAGGTATACAAATGTTGATTATGCAGGTACCCTTTTGATGAGGTATGCCCTCCCTCTCCTAGCAGTTTCTACAACTGCCAGTCCCACCCCCATTCCGCTGACAGTTTCTCACTACTGTCAATCCCTTTCTTATAGTATTATAATTGTTTAAGATCTGCTTATGAATAAGAACGTATGGTACTCTGTTCTTTGTTTCTGTGATAGATCACTGAGTATGATTTACTCTAAATTCATCCAAGTTGCTGCTAAGTTCATATGTTTGTCCTTCTTTATGGCTGCATAATATTCCATTGTGTATATATACCACATTTTTAAAAATCCAGTCCTGCTTTGATGGGTAGCATATTTGGTTCCATGTTTTTGCTATTGTGAATAGAGCTGCAACAAACATGTGTGTGCAGGTATCTTTTTTGCAGAATGATTTGAGTTTCTCCGAGTATATTTTCAATAGGGGAATTTCTGGGTCATATAGAAGGTTCTAGTTCTTTCAGAAATTGCCACACTGACTTCCAACGAGGTTTCACTAGTGTGCATTCCCACCAGCAGTGTAGAAGAGTTCCTTTTTCTCCGCATCTTTTCCAGCATCTGTTGTTGTTTGTTTTATTAATGATGGCCATTCTTACTGGGGTTAGGTGGTATCTCAGTGTGGTTTTGATTTGCATTTCTCTGATGATGAGTGGGTTGAGCACTTTTTCATGTATCTATTGGCTGCCCATATATCTTCTTTTGAGAAGTGTCTATTCATGTCTTTTGCCCACTTTTTAATGGGGCTGTTTTTTTCCTTCCAGTGTGTTTGAGTTCCTTGTAGATCCTAGATGTTAGGCCTTTGTCAGATTTACTGTTGGCAAATATTTTTTCCCATTCTGTGGACTGTCTCCCTGCTCTCTTGATGGTTTCTTTTTCTTTGCAGGAGCTCCTTAGTTTGATGAGGTCCCACTTGTCTATCTTATTTCTTATGGTATTGGCACTTAGGGTTCTGATAAGGAATTGGTTGCCAGTTTCAATTTCCATAAGGGTGCCTCCTGCATTTTCTAAGATTCTTATAGTTTGAGGTTTTACGTTTTGGTCTTTGATCCATTTACAGTTAATTTTTGTATATGGTGAAAGGTAGTGGTCCTGTTTCAGTCTTCTGCATGTGAGCAGTTTTCCCAACACCATTTACTGAATAGGTTCTCCTAATAAGCAAGCATATTATTCCTAAGAATATCCCAGTCCCATGCCACCTTCTAATTCAAAGTGATCTTCCAGTCAAAATGTTGCTTCTAACTAGCACTTGTCCTTAATTAAGGGTATAGAATGCATACCTTCAAACTGTTTCTCACAAAGACTAAAGTAAGTCTTTTAAGCTTTGCCGGTTGTATGGTGTCTTTTGCAACTGCTTAACTCTCGTATTGTCAAAGCTGCATGAAAAATATAGAAGTAAGCATGGGTATATTTCAACAAAACTTTATTCACAAAAACAGATGGTGAGCTGGATTTGGCCCACAGGCCAACTGACCATTGGTTTGGAAGGTGATTTTTGGAATCTTTGGTATAGCCAGTTTCCATCTGCTCTTTGTTGATTAAGAAGATGTTGCCAAGGGTCCCAGCAGCAACCTTCCCAGCATCCATGATCACTTCAGATCTAATTACACATCTTATTTTTTCATTCTATTTGCTTTAGACCTATCATCATCAGGGAAAGCAAGAGTCAAGGAAGTTTCTCTAAAAAAAAAAAAAAAAAAAGAAAGAAAGAAAAGGAGACCCACAAGTCCAAACTCTCTATACTGTGGCTTTATTTTTTCATCCAGACTTGGAAGGGAAGCTCTTATTTTGGCGTCCAGTGCCTGTTTCCATTGCCAGCATCCCCTGTTTCAGCCCTGGCAGTCTGAGATCCTACAATCTCCTAACATCACCGTAGCAGTTCACTAGTCCTGGCAATAGAAATGCCATCTGTGTAATAGTCCTTTGACAATGCAGAAAGCTGTCCACGTGACTTGCCTGATATGATCCAGGCCCAATTATCGGAGGCATTTATTTATTTACTATTCTTATGACAAGAAACAGCTCTAGAGAGGTTGAATGGTTTGTCCAAGCAATGCAACAAGATTCACCTCCGGATGTTCCAGCTCTAAGTCCTGCGATCTGTCCTCTACTTGATACTGTTCCTCAGTCCTGATTCACTGAGGATTTGGCTTCAACCACTCTGATTTCACACCTTTCCTCAGTTAGATTATCAATACCCTGAGATGCCAGGCACCATTCTGCAGAGAGAAGAGGAAAGCTACAAAAAATTATCCAGCTGAGGATATTTATCACCAGTTCCAGTGGTAGCAGGGGAGGGACTTTAGTCAAAGATTTTCAAAGATAGAGTTTTCTATTTCTTAGAGTTAAGAAAGACCAGTGCTACCTGGGATGCTCTGACCAGCTCTGGTTCCCAAGGCTCTTGTAAACAGCTGAATCTCCATGCTTTACGAGTCCTAGGTTGGTTGCAGGGTCTAGTCTGATCAAGGATAAGATCACAGAAGACTAAGGCCAAATGATCTTACCTAAGCAGTGTGAGAAGGCACACACGGAAGTAAATGACAACACTGAACACTCATAGTTTCTGAAACCAAGAGGCCAAGAAGGAAGGCAGTAAGTTATTAAGCTTAAGAAAGTGAGAGCAGGTAATGAAGTTTGGATATGGAGCCAGCATTAGTCATGTATTAGTAAACACACACACAGACACACACACACACACACATGAAGCATAAATGAAGGGAGAAGAGGTGATCATGGTGGCTTATAACCATGTGCCATCAAGGCATTCTACCCAGCCCAAATTCATGTGTTTGACTACATACATTAAAAAGAAACAACCACAGCCTGGGCGACAAAGTAAGACTCAAACACACACACACACACACACACACACACACACACACACACACACACACACACACACACACACACACACACAAAGAATATTAAAAAAAAACAAAAACAAACACACAAAAACCAGTCAACCCAGGCCCACTGATCTCTATGCTTAGCTCTTTAGGAGGGACCAGACACAGAACTAAGACTTGATTTAAGTAGATGTCTAAGAGGTCTCTTCTCTTCCATTCCCTGTTATCTCAAGTAGAAAAATGCACTGGAGAAGAAATTCTTTGCTCCACTAAGAAGTCTTTGGCTACTGCTATTTTTCCGTTCCTATATAACTATCTTAAATTCTTTGCCAAAGGGAATTTTAGCTATCTTCTTCCAGAAGCTAGTTTTTATAAAAAAAACATTTGAAATAGAAAGGGACTTGAAGAAATAAGAAATAATAGTAAAAAACCAAAGTTGCATAGGAAACCAAGCACAGGCTTTTTCCTGTAAAGCAGAAAAGTTGTGGGATGGAAGAACAAACAAATAAGTTGGGTAATTTATTAATAAGATGCAGAACTTTTAGGCTTGATTGGGGTCTTAATACATCTCCCCATAATGAATCACCCTGGATCAAATGCCAGCGTATCCCTATGAAGCTTCAGGAAAATGGCTACAGGAGAAATCCACTATCTTTGTACAAATATGTATCATATACATTCATTTTTTACTAAAAATATACATACATAAATATGATATAGATATGTGTATATCTAGGTATGTGTAAATATATAATGTATGTATACAAATATGTAGTTGAATTATGTGTATATTGTTTAAAGCTCCCAAATATTTTCAATTAAATACTTATGAATTTTA
This sequence comes from Carlito syrichta, assembly GCF_000164805.1. Taxonomy (NCBI): domain Eukaryota; kingdom Metazoa; phylum Chordata; class Mammalia; order Primates; family Tarsiidae; genus Carlito; species Carlito syrichta. Next base: position 171,066 of record NW_007233733.1, on the reverse strand, counting down.
AAGAGATCAAGAAATCTTCTGGTAATTGAAATTACACCTTATTCACTGATATATTATAATTGGAGTTACATACACATTGTTATACTGTTACAGAAAAATGCTAGTTAAAATGTTGTTTAAGAAGCAATATCAAGCGTTTACAGGTTTATATTAAAAATTAATTAGTGACTTTGACTTCCTTATTGGGATTTAATTTTATGCATAAAATGCTATTACGTCCAAGTGTTTTATAATAATGAGAAAACTAAGCCACCTTCAATTATATTTATTTTTCAATATGATTTCTAAAAAATTAATTTGGTTACTACTCTTATGCATTAATTAAGAATGTAATGGAGTGAGGTCTTCAAGTCATGTCAGCAAATGTGTACATCAAAGTTTATCTCTGCCACAGAGAATAGTTTTTTTCTTACAATTCTGATCACACCTTGAGGATTTTTTTATTCTTGACTAAATTAAATATTCTTGACTAAATCTGCATTAATTCAAAAAATCAACAGAAATTTACAATATTAAAATGCACATCATATTATTTACATATTTATATATAAATATATAAGAATTTTATCAATTTTTGGCATCATAAGATAAACTTAATCAGGACTCCATCTCTACCAAATTTCTAATTATTTAGAAAAGAACTTGACAGTGTTTGGTGTTTTTCCTGTTTATAAGGTGAGATTTCTTAGTCAATCAAACACTATTGCAATAGACATGTTGCATATATTTTATTAGCTTCATACTACTCTATCAGTCCTTCATTTAGAGACACTGCTAATTTTATATGGCATATAGCTTACTTAAATAATGTCAGTAGCTGAAATACAAGCAGCTAACATTTACTGAGAGTTTATTTTAATGCCAGACCATAAGCAAAGTCTTTTATGTTTTTGTTGTTATTATTGGCCATTTAGTCTTCACAATCTTAGGAGGTAGATCACTTTATCACTTTCATTTTATAGATAAAAAAGATTAAAGACATTCTCTGCCTCATTCAGGTTTACCATGCATATAGTAATAAACAATTTAAGCTTATGTAAACACTTTTTAAAAGTACTACTCCTTCACATAGGTTGACGTTTTTATTCCAAATTATGCAAGTGTGATGGCATTTTACATTTTAATAGCACAGAAGGTAAATAAAACTATTAAATTATTTATCTTTATTCATTACAGATACCATGCAAGAGAAGGCTGTCTGCTAATTATCTTTCAACCAGCCTGAAGGAATGACTGCCATTTAAAAAAATATGTAAAAATGTGTCCCATATATCTGTGCAAAAAATGTTTTCTGATCAGTTGATTTAGATAACATTATTTTTCAGTTAAAGACTTCTTTTGCAAACTATTAGAGAAAGAATCTCTCCTCTGGTCAATTTTATTCAATAGCAAATGTTCTTCCAGACACAAGGAATTTTAAGTCAGTTTAAGCTGTGTAAAACATTTCTAATTCTAGGTGTGTTTTCACGTTTTGATTACAAATAATTCAGACCCATCCCTATGTTTCACAGACTTACTTGGAAAGACACCAACTAAATCAGCTGAGGAGCCGCTGGAGACCACCTTAAAAGGTTTATTCTCAGGAGATTAACAGGGAGCATTGCCTTTCTTACTCAAGACTGAGTTTTTAAAGTCCACAAGCTTTATACTTTACCCCCAATTCTATTTATGGTGTTTTAAGAGACTTGTTTTTTTGTTGAGTCACCTTAGTTGTTTGTTTGTTTTTTTTCTCATCACAAGACAACTCCACTCTTCACAAGAAACAACAAAAGAAACAGAAAAATAATAAAAGCTAACAGTAAAAGCCATCAACAGGTTTTCTTTTCTGAGCAATACTTTTCGAGGCATTATCTTTTATAATAATATAACAGACTCTAAGTGAAAAGAAGGAGGAAAAAGAAACTTTACATGATTAGGGAAGGAGAAAAATTGAAGATACTGAAAGGAATAATAGAAAATGAAAATATGGTGACAGAAAAAGGAAAGTAATTCTCTGTTGGCGACGATGTTATTTTCCATGACCTGCTCACACCGACTGCTCCTTGTGGACATTTATTTCTTGTTTCCTCAAATCCCATTCTGTTGGTGAAAGGGCATTGATATGACCAGCCGTGAACTAGTACATGCAAAGACAACCATTACTCTCCAGTGATTGTAACTCTTTCTTCCTTACTTAAGTACTAAACTTATCTTCTAAAATAATTTCAGTAGTTTTTAGTATGATCCTTTAGTTTTAGGGGGGGAAAAGGTCTTAATAACTGGAGTTGCATTTCTTTTTCATCATGAACCAAAACAATTTGATTTCTTTTTCTTCTAAATGAAAAACAAGCTAAGGCCAGCGAAAAACCATAATTGGGTCACTAATTAAATGTCAAGCATCTGCTGCCTAGTAGAATTCAGGACTTACTAGTTGAGAGAAATAAAATCATAAACTGCTATTTGTGATAGTGTATGGAAAAGAAGTGAGGGATAAAGCTGGTATGTTTGCTGCTAGATAGAACCATTTATAGATGTAACCACAAGATTTATGGAGATACCTGATTGCGAAAGCATAAAACATTAAATAGATTGTGCCAGAAGTTTTGTCTCCAGATATCTAAATCTTGCAAATATGTGATGTCACCCCTACCCTGTGGATCAAAGAACATAACAGGTGTGTGAATTCTGTCTTGATCTGGATACCGGAGAGATGAGGGGTTACCTGCCTGCAAAGAGCTTAGGAGGCGCAGGCCAGGAGTAGGAGAAGGACAAGGTGGGAGGGGTGACGTGGCTTGTTAGATGGCCCAGAGAATGGACCCTGCATTAGGTTCATAGAGAACCTTAGGAACAGCTGTTTGGAGGGACTTGTAGGGAGGGAAACCTGATGAGAGTGGGTTCAAGAGAGATTGGAAGGAGAAGAAATGGAATCCACAAGTACAGACAACTTTTTTAAAGATTTCTACTGAAAGGGGGTAGTAAAAGAGGCAATAATGGCATGGAGAATGGGTTCAACAGGAGTGTTTGGACAGCCGGGCTCGGTGGCTCAGCCTGTAATCCCGCGCCTTTGGGAGGCTGAGGTGA
>NW_007233733.1:120941-167800 GCF_000164805.1 Carlito syrichta | reverse complement strand
AAAAAAAAAAAAAAAAAAGGGTGTTTGGACATAGTGAGAATGACAACTGGAAGGGAAGAGGTTTTGACATTGACATCTTCAACTCTCCTAAGAGCAAGATAATGCCCATATTTTTTTGTTTTCTAAGCACATGAGCAAATTATTCCTTAATCTCATTACTTCATGATAAAAATTATGGCTTCATTTCTACAAAAAGCATTGGCTCCCAGCTAGAGATTAAGTATGATGATGAATTATAAGTAACTATTGCATTTCTTTCAATACATGGATTTTCTTTTTCTTTTTCTTTTTTTCTTCTTTTTTATTTATTTATTTATTTTTTGAGTTGGAGTTTCACTCTGTCACCCAGGCCAGAGTGCAGTGGCATGCTCATGGCCACCGCAGCCTCCACCTGCTGAGCTCAGGAGATCCTTCCACCTCAGCCTACCAAGTAGCTGGAACTACAGATATTTTGAGCACAGAGGTAATGCCAAGGGCATGGAGATATTTTGAATTTCAGGAAAATTTAGTCTTTGTTCCAAGAGTTGTAGCCTAAGGCTGCTTACCAAGCCCTATGCTCATGGTAGGACATCTTTATTTAATCCTTACCAAGGCAAATTTCTAGGTGAAGATGAGCAAACCTTCCTCCTCAAATCTGGCTGTAAGTCTCGAATGCCCAAAGGGAGGAGGTAGGAACTGCACTCCTTCAGCTGTGATTTCAGAAGTCCATGAATATTTCAGGATCAGCCATCTCCATCTTAGATCCGAAACTAGATTGCAGGAGAGTACATCTAATGAGGGAATGTATAAGGAGAGCTAAAATCTCTCCTTGTACATTACCTTGGATAAGGTCCTTGGTTACCATCTGTCAACTCAGTGGCCCTTCTTTGGATGTGAAGATGGTGGTATTAACGCCCAGAAATGTTTTCAAAGGTGCTCTCCACATTAAAGGTTCTAATTATCCTTCAAGCCAGCATCAGTGCTCATTATCAAACAGTTTTATAATCCCAACTGCCCTGAATTTTTTTCAATGCAGGCCTTCAAATTATCCTTTTGCAGTGATAAATCTTTCCCAAACATTTAATTCTGCACGTACTAAAAGAAATACCACTGCTTATTCATGAATGTTACTGAACAAAAGCTATATTTATTTCATGTTCGGGCTGTAAATATTAGAAATTTATGGATGACAATTTCTTAAGAAATAAGCACAGTCATCTGAAATGACTGGCAGTTCTATTATAAGGGATTTTGAACAGGCTTTGAGGCAGAGAGTCCTGCAGATGAATTTATGCACTTTGCTAACTCTAAAAAGGTATTATGGCAAAATATAAGAAATGTACTTATTCGCAACATGCTTGGAAGTTAGGAGTGAACTCTAGAGTTTTTCTACTTTACTGTCTAAGTCTTTGGAGTCATCTATTTGGTAATTAGATGCGATGTGTTTTCCTAATTAAGGAAAATCTATCCAATCATCTCTACAGAGTCCTCCAAAAGCTTGTTTTGAATCTAAAAAATGACCAATTTCACCTAAGCTTTAATGAAATGACTCACTTAATCAATTCAAACATAATCACACAAAAATGCTGGCTTACTTGACATTATATTTTTTCATCTATTTAATTTCTCTTTCTTTTTACTATTTTTATTTTTAATTGACACAATCATTATACATTTGAGAGATAAAATGTGATGTTTCAATACATGTATACATCACATAGTGAACAAATCAAGATATTATGAATATTCATCACCTCAAACATTGATCATTCCTTTGTGGTAGGAACATTCAAAATCCTCTCTTCTAGCTATTTTGATATATACCTTTTTATTGACTACAGTCATCCTACTGTGCCATAAGACACAAGAACTCATTTTCTTTTTTCTAATTGTAATTTTGTAGCTATTGACCAAACTCTGCTTATTCCTCATACCCCCTACCCTCCTTAATCTCTAATAACCACTGTTCTCTTTACTACTTTTTATGAGATTAACCTTTTAGCCCTCCACATATGAGTAAGAAGTTATTGTATTTGTCTGTGTCTGACTTGATTCACTTAACATATCCTCCAGGTCATCCATGTTGTCAAAAACAAAAGGGTTGTATTCTTTTTATGGTTAAATAGTATTCCATTGTGATTATGTACCACATTTTCTTTACCCAGTCATCTGTTGATGAGCACTTAGGTTGATTCCATATCTTGGCTAGAGTGAACAGTGCTGTGGTAAACTTGGGAATGCAGATATCTCTTTGGCATTTATTTCTTTTCTCACTACCCAGTAGTGGGATTTTTATTTTTTGAAGAACCTCTGTACTATTTTCCACAATGGGTATATACTCCAATTTCTTTTTTTTTTTATCTGAGTCGGAGTCTCACTCTGTCACAGGCTGGAATGCTATGGCATGCTCACGGCCACTGCAGCCTCGACCTGCTGGGTTCAGGCGATCCTTCTGCCTCAGCCTTCCAAGTAGCTGGGACCACAGGCACACACCACCACATCAGCTAATACTTGATGTATTGTAGAGACGAGTCTCGCCAAGTTGCCCAGGCTGGTCTTGAACCCCTGGGCTCAGGCAATCCTCTTGCCTCTGCCTCCTCCAATTTCTTTTTTTTTTTTTTTTTTTTTGAGTTGGAGTCTCACTCTGTCGCCCAGACTGGAGTGCAGTGGCCGCTCCCGGCCACCGCAGCCTGGACCTGCTGGGCTCCGGTGATCCTTCCGCCTCAGCCTTCCAAGTAGCTAGAACTACAGGCGCACGCTACCACCCCGGCTAATTTTTTGATTCATTGTAGAGATGAGGTCTCGCCAAATTGCCTAGGCGGGTCTCGAACCCGCAGGCTCAGGCAATCCACTCAACTCGGCCTCCCAAAGTGCGGGATTATAGGCTGAGCCACCGAGCCCGGCCATCCAATTTCATTTTTAAAATTCCATACATCACCTCTCTCCTTTCTCCTCTTCTTCCTTCTCAGGATTAATCACTAACTGCCCCATCCCAGGGTTTTAAATGAAAGAACCAACAAGTGCATCTTTGCAAAGTGTCGTTCAAGATGCAATTTGTGTTTTGATTAGCATTTCAGTGATAGGTTTCCTGTCCTGGAACTGTCAGGTTTAATCAACTCTTTTGGGTTTGACCCGCCCTGGACGGCTGGTAGTGAGAAGTACATCTCATGTGTCTCCACCGAGAGGCTCTTCTTTCTATTTGTTCACCAAAGGGGCAAAAAGCCTGGCACGTCTTTAATTAATGCCTGTTATAAAGGGATGATTAAGATATAGAAAGTCGTGACTTCTGTTTTAACGTCCCTAAGATATAAATGTAGTTCACTGAGGTGCTTCTTCTCAGCACAGTACAGCAATTGAAATTAGTCTGGTTATTTGCTTAGTTGTTTCCTTCCCTAGACCGATTTGCTGAGGTTCTAAGTGCTCTCGGTCTTTTGTTGTTGTTGTTTTGTTTTGTTTTTAAAGCAGAATTAATTGAGAGCACAGAAGAGTTCCCACAGTGGGAGGGGACCTGAAGGGGTTGCCCAAGTGCTCTTTGTTAATGTTGTGTCTCTCCCCTGAGGTTTGGTAGGATGTTAGGAGGAAAAGTAATGCATTTCCAAAAACCCAAACAATGTTTCTACATCTTCAAAATCCATCTGCACAGAAACTTTGACTAGTCTATGTTTTATGCCCTGTAATCTACACATGAACTAGCCTACACTTCTGTAGAAAGCACCGTAAAGCTTGCCATGAGCATATCACCCCCTGAAAAGCACACTCTCAGTGTTGGCTTGTAGACAGGTTTTCTAAGGGCATTGGGATGGTCTCATGTCTGAAACCTTGTAAAACATGAACATGTTCAGTGAAATCTTTTTCCTCAGAATCTATTAACTTGTCAATCACAGACTTCATGGAATCACCTTGCAAATGTTGTAGATTTGTTTGCCAAAATCTGTTAAGTGATCATTTTGCTAAAAGACCAACTTTCCAAATTTCTGCACATTGTTAGAGCTATAGTCTCATCCTTAACCTTTTCCTAATCTATGCCGTTTTTGAATACATGTATTTTTTAGTATAAATTAACAAATATCATTATAGACAATTCATAAAATTAAAAAAAAACTACCAATATTTCCACACTCCAAAGACAACTATTATTAACATTTTGATGTGTTTTTAAAGAAGTTTTTCTTTGTTAATATAATGAATCATTTTTATTTGTTTTAGCATGAATGAGAATGATTTTATAACACATGTTTTAGGTAAATGTTCTGTCATCTGATTTATTCCCTCACTGTGTGTATATTTTCTGTGCATCATATAAACTGTATCCTCAGAAGAGTACATAAAATGCATCTGAGGAGTTTAAAGAATAATTCTCAAATAAATACTCTTTGTAACCATTGTCCCTGTCAACAATAACCAGCAGTACAGAAGCTCCTAATTGCATCCTATTTTCATCTCCTAAAAGTAACTATTCTCCTAACTTCTATGACAGTATTCTACTATGCATCCTTAAAAATATAGCTTGTTTTTGAACTTTATGTAAGTAGAATCATATTATATGTATTCGTCTCCAAATTTCTCCTGTTACTTAAAACTGTATTTGTGAGATTCATTCAGATTGTTGTAACTTTAATTAATTTATCTCTAAAGCTGTATAATATCCCATTTAATGAATGTGATATTATTTATATATTCATTTTTCTCTTAATTGTCTTTAGGGATAATTCCAGTTTAGATCTCTTATTTGTAATAATGCCATAGGTGATTAGGGACATGACTGTTATGGAATGTGTGCAAATTTTTCCCTAGTGTAAATACCTGTGAGTAGAATTGCTGGGCACAGACATCTTTAATTTTGCTAGGCAATGCCCAGCTGTTTCCTAAGAAGATTGACACTTTTAACCAGTAGTTCCACACCATCACCAATATTGGCTATTACTGGATTTTAAAAAATATTTTAAACTAATGGGAATGCTAATGGATGTGTGATTTTATTACAAATATTAACGTGACATTCTCAAACTAATAAGTTTGATCATATTTCTATATAGCGCTATATTAGTCACGAATTTCCTTTTTGTGAAGTATCTCTTTAGGTGTTTTATACATTTTTTTGCCATTATATTGACTGTATTTTTCATATTGCTTTGTAGGAGTTCTTTATTATATTGAATACCAGTCCTTTGTCAAGTATATGTGTTGTAAATATATTTTCCTTTTATTTTATTCTTTTTATGATGTTCTTTAATAAAGTGAATTTCTTAATTTTAATAAAATTGAATTGATCATTTTTAAATTTACGTTCTGTGCGCTTAATATCCTACTAAAGGAAAGTTCCCAACTCCAAAGTCATGAAGATATCACTTTACATCACTTTTAAAAAGCTTTGCAGTTTTGCCTTTAACCTCTACATCTTAAATAGACCTATTATTGTCAAGAATAAACTAGAGATATAATTATATTTATTTTCTATATAGATAGCCAATTGTGCCACTGAAACTAATTAATAGGTCTATTCTTTTCCCTTACCACCTTTGTCATGTATCAAATGTCGATATATGTATAGATCTGCTGGTAAACTCTGTATTTCAGCCCTTATATCAACTTCTCTTTGCCTCTGTACATGTGTACATGAATTTCTCTTAGATGAAGTTTACCACCTTTAAGAAAAAGCATGATGTTTTAAGAACAGTTTTAGGCTCTCAGCAAATTGAGAGGAAGGTACAGAGATTTCTCACCTACCCAATGCTCCCACATATCCACAGCCTCCTTCATTAGCAATATCTCTTATCACAGTTGTACCCTTGTTACAGTTGATTAACTTGCATTTACACATAATTATTCCCCCCAGTCCATATCTTGGTGTTGCACATTCTAGGGGTTTGGGCAAAAGTTTAATGACATGTGTCTTACACCATTATAGTATCTTACAAAATATTCACTCCCTTAAAAATCCTCTGTGCTCTGCCTATTGATCCTTTTCCCTCTTTTGATTGTCTCCATAATTTTCTCTTTCTCAGAGTGTCAGATAGATGGAATTATATAGTATGTAGCCTTTCAAGATTGGTTCTGTCACTTAGTAATATGCATTTGTGGTTCCTCCATGTCTTCTCATAGCTTGATAGCTCATTTCTTTTTAGCACCGAGTAATATTTCATTGTGTGTGTATACCACCGTTTATTTATCAGCTCTTCTACTGAAGGATATCTTGGTTGCTTTCAAGTTTGGGAAATTTTGAATAAAGCCGCTATAAACATCTGTGGTCTGGTTTTTGTAGGACATAAGTTTTCAACTGTTTTTTGTAAATACTAGGGAGAGCAACTACTGAGTCACATGGTAAGAGTATATTTATGTTTGTAAGAAATTGTCAAACTGTCTCCCAACGTGCTGTATCATTTTGTTTTCTCACCAGCAATAAATGAGAGTTTCTTTTGCTCTACATCCTCACCAACATTTGGTGTTATCAATGTTGTTAAAATTTGCCTTTCTAATATGTGTGTAGGGTAAGTCATTATTTTAACTTACATTTACCTGATAGCATATGATGTGAAGTTGTTTTCATTTGTATATTTGCCATTTGTATATCTTCTTTGCAAAGGTGTAGTTAAGGTCTTTTTTTTCCCCACTTTTTAATTGGGTTGCTCATTTTCTTATGGTTGAGTTATAAGAGTTCTTACTAATAATTTTGACTAATAATCTTTTATCAAATGTGCCTATTGCAAATATATTCTCGCAGTCTGTGTCTTGTTTTCTCATGTTCTTGACATTGTCTTTTCAGAGCAGAGTTTTTAATTTTAGTGAAGTTTAGCTTATCAACTATTTCTTTCATGGATTATGATTTTGGTTTCTTTGATGTTGTATCGAAAAAGTAGTTGTCATATCCCAGGCCATTTATGTTTTCTCATATGTCGTTATCTAAAAGTTTTATAGTTTTGTATTTTACATTTAAGTCTTTGATCTATTCGGCATTAACTTTTGTAAAGGGTGTAAGATCTGTGTCTACAATGTCTTTCTTTTCTCTTCTTTTCTTTCTTTTTTGTGTGTAAATGTCCAGTTGCTCCAGCACTATTTGTTGAAAAGACAGTCTATTCTCTATTGCATTGCCTTTGCTCCTTTGTCAAAGATTAGTTGACTATATTTAGGTGGATCTATTTCTCAGCTCTCTATTCTGTTCCACCGATCTATTGTCTGTTTTTTCACCAATATCACACTGTATTGATTACTGCAGATTTATAAGTCTTGAAGTTGGATATTGTAAGTCTTCCAGCTCTGTTCTTATACTTCAATTTGTGTTGACTATTCTGTGTCTTTTACATCTTAACGTAAACTTAGAATCACGTTGTTGATTTCTGCAAAATAACTTGCTGGGATTTTGATTGGGATTACATTGAATTTATAGACCACGTTGGAAAGAACTGACGTCTTGACAATATTGAGCCTTTCTATTCATTATCATGGACTATCTCTTTATTTAGTCAGTTCATCGTTAATTTCTTTCATAAAAGTTTTGTAGTTTTCTTCATGAAGATGTTGTACATATTTTGCTAGATTTATGCCTAAGGATTTCATTTTGGGGGTACTACTATAAATGACACTGTGTTTTTAATGTCAAATTCCAATTATCTATTGCTGGTATCTAGGAAAGCAGTTGACTTTTGCATGGTGACCCTTGTATCCTAAAAATTTGCTATAATCACTTGTTAGTTTCAGGAGGGTTTGTTGTCAATTTTTTTGGATTTTCTACATAGATAATTATATAATCTGTGAACACTCTTATTTCTGTCTTCCCAATCTGCATACATTTTATACAGGTCTTATTTTATGGCATTAACTAGTGCTTCCAGTACAATGTTGAAAAAGAATAATGATGGGAGACATCCTTGCCTTGTTCCTGATCCTAGGGTATACTTCTAGTTTTTCACCATTAAGTGTGATGTTAGCTATAGCTATGTGTTTTGAAAATATTCTTTGTCAAGTTGTAGTGTTCCCCTCTACTTGTAGTTTAATGAGAGGGTTTTTTAAAATAATGAATGGGTATTATATTTTGTCAAATTCCTTTTTATTCATCTATTAATATAACCATGTGATTTTTATTTGATGAATTGCATTAATTTGAATGTTACATAATTCTTGTATACCTGGGACAAAACCCACTTGGTGTGGTGTATAATTTTTAATACATTATTGGATTCAATTTGCTAATATTTTGTTGAGGATTTTTTCATCTGTGATCACGAGAGATATTGGTATGTAGTTTTCTTTCTTTGTAATGTCTTTGTCTCATTATGATATTAAGGTAATTCTTTCCTCATAGCATGAGTTAATTCCCTCTGCTTCTATCTTCTGGAAAAGATTATAGAAGACTGGTGAAATTTCTTTCTTAAATGTTTGGAGAATTCACCATTAAGCCCACGTGGGTGTGGTACTTTCTTTTTTGAAAGATTATATTCTCACTCATAAGTAGACCTTGAACAATTATCATTATATTATAAGAAAGGGTTGGCAAAAGTGGAAACTGCTAAGGGAGGAGGGTGGGATTGACAGTTGAGGGAAACTGCAAGGGAAGGGAGAGGCACACCTCATCAACAAGGGTAACTGGATAATGAACATTTGTATACCTAACCCTGAATTGTACCCCACATCTTTAAAATAAAAAGAGAAATACAAAAGAATGATGATTAATTATTGATTTAATTCCTTAATATATATGGGCCTATTAAGATTATCTATGTTTTCTTGTGTGAGTTTTGGCTGATTGTGTCAATTGATCGATCAGTCAGTTTCATCTAGGTTGTCAAATTTGTTGACCTAGAGTTGCTGATAGTATTCCTTTATTATCCTTTTAATGTTCATGATATTCATAGTGATGTCTCTCTTTTTTATATTTTAGTCTTTTGTGTCCTCCTTTTTTCTTAGGTGTTCTGTCTAAAGGTTTATCACTTTTGTTGATCTTTTCAAAGAATTGGCTTTTGCTTTCATTGATCTTTCTCTATTAATTTTCTGTTTTCAATTTTTGGTTTCTGCTCCAGTTTTTAGTGTCTTTTTTTTTTGTTTCAGCTTACTCTGGAATTAATTTTCCCCTTTTATTCTAGTTTTCTCAAGTAGAAACTTAGGTAATTGATTTTAGATCTTTATTATTTTCTAATATATGCAATCGATGCTATAAATTTCCCGTTAAACACAGCTTCTGTGGTGTCACAAATTTTCATTTAGTTCAACACTATTTTTAAAGTCACTTAATATTTCTTCATTGACTCATGCTATTTAAAAGTGTGTTGCTAGATTTTCATGTATTTTGAAATTTTTCAGTTATCTTCTGGCTATTGATTTCTGCTTTAATTCCACTGTGGTCTGAAAGCAGAAATTTTATAATTTCTATGCTTTTTAATTTGTAAAGGTATGTTTTGTGGCTCAGAAGTTTATCTATCTTGGTGAATTTTGCACATGAGTTTGAGAAGAATGCTTATTCTGCCTTACATCTTGAGTTTCTTTGGACTCCTGTTCTTCTCTTGCCAGCTAAACAGTGTGGCAAATTATTCTGAAATGGGTTGACTATAGTTGTCTTGCAGTCTCTTGGATAAGCACAGAGGTATTATTAGCAAAATGAAAACTTCAAAAAATTTCTGTTATTAAATTAATTCTTGGACAAATTGACCATGGAGTGGGCTGAGTTTAGTGATTGGTGTCTCCCTCTCCTGGCCTTCCATTGACCTAGGCCCTCCTGAAGTTGTCTTCTCAATGGGATGCCTGGCCCTGAAAATTTCTGTGGTATCAACTTGACAAAGCAACTGACCCATACATTGAACCTATGAGAAACTTGTGCTCATATACATCCTTTTAATGAACATACTTGAGTTTTGGGATCATGTGACCACTTAATTCAAAGATAAGACTTCCTGAGCTTTTGCTTTTCTTTCTCAACTTTAAGAGCTCTAATTTCAAATATGCAACTCATAGTAAAGGGTAAAACTAAGAAAAGCTTATTGATGTATCTTATAATTCATATTTCAGGCTTTGAGATATAAGGACATAGCAAGAGATTATTAAAACCAGCTATGAGAGTGGAAGTTCCTTGAAGATATCTGATGTTCACCACTGTGTTCCCAATAACTAGTTCAGTTTTGCAAACTATGTCCTTATTTAGATCTTCAGACAGAAGTCTTGTTTTATTAAAGTTCTCTTTTGCAAAAGTCAAACGTCCAGCAAATTCAGAAGATAGTAGCATATTATTCCTTTTTCATCCTACATCCAAGTCAAGCCTAATAAAAAAAGTTAAAAAAGTCTCAAAAGAGACTAATTCTAACTCACTGCTATCTACCTCTTTCCTTCTGAAGCTATGTAGTCTTCCTGTAACCCAAAATAATATCCTCATGTGCCCTGCCTCTGGGAAAGAAAACTTAGCAATAATAATAAAAATAAGGATGATAATTAACAACAGCTGCTAGCACTTGTGTAGTGATAACTCTGTTCAACCATAGTTTTAAACTCTTTGCATGAGATATATTTAAGCCTCACAGCAATCTTATAGAGTTGGAACTTTCATTTTCTTCATTTTATAAATGAGGGGGCAGTGGAAAGGAGAAGTCAAGTGACTTGTCAGGGTCAGCCAGTTAATAAGAACAACCTAGAGTTAATACCTAGCTAGGCTGGTGCTAGAGTATGTGCTCTGAACTGCTATGCTATGGTGTATTCAGGCAAGTTAGATTTAGTCCACCCATAACCACGTACATAACATGTACAAAAACACATCAATTATGGTAATTAGGATTTGAATTGGAGGAGGGGTGTATATATTAAATTCATCACCTAGATGTTTGTCTTATTTTCTCACTTGAATTCAAATTCTGTCACCTTGATACCTTGGTGGCAGCCAGAGACAGAAAGGTTACTCCCATGTGCTGGGCATTGAGACCATTACAATAATGAATGAGGCATAGTTTTCAAGGAGTGTTGTATGGTCAAGAGGAGAAATGCAAGAACCAAGAATTACATGCTAGAAAACTTGTGTCAAAATAGAGATGTATACAGAGTGCTACAGGAGCATGGAGAAAGAATACTTAACTGATATGGAGGATAGAGTGGAGGGAATATCAGCCAAATTTTGCAGAGGGTGTTTGAAAGGATAAATAGGAGTTTGACATGTGAAAAAATAGAATATAGAGTGTGAATGCCCTGTGCAAAGGCAGCAAGGCCTGGGAGAAGTTGCATACTGAATAAGGGCAGAAATTGAATTTACGGCATGATTCACGAGAAAAGAACAGGGTAGAAGGTTCAGGGTCCATGAATAGTCAGTAAATAGGAGTCCCACAGGGCTTGAAGCCATAATCCAAGGGTCCAAAAATCTTCCATTATCGAAAAGAGCCGCCATGACTAATGGAAGTTGACAAAGCAGGTGGCAGAGAGATATGTAGAAGGAGGAACTGAGAGGACCAGATGTTGATACAGACTAGCTACCTATCCAGTTTCAATTTGCCTATATTTCTCCTTTTTTCCTGGAAATAGACCCAAACCACTCTCACCTAAAGATTTCATGCAATAAAAATGACTTTTTAGAGAAACAAGTCTAGCATTAGGGAAGATAGCAGACTCTGCGTGAGGTATCTGTCTAGCACATATATAGCCACAGGATTTTGCTCCCTGGAAGTAGAGTGAATAAATAAGATGCCTCCAGAAGACAAGAATCATCTTCAACAACATGCCTTGTACCCTTTCTTGTTCCTTTTGTATAATTCTTGGGATACGTCACTTATGAAAAAATTCCCTGTAATTAACTAATTGCACAAATATACATTTGCAAGTGTTTTTTTTTTTAATATATACCCTTTCTGTGATTCAAGCAAATATATTCAGTTCTGTTAATTTCTCATGACACTCTCAATTATGATAGCAAAATAACTCAGTTCTGGGAAAAAATACCAATAACTATCTTACATTATAACAACAATAAAAGTGAGATCATTTTAACTGAGCAATTTGAGTTTTTTAATTGAAATATTTGTGCACAAAAGCCCATATTATCACCACTAATAGTTAATTTATTTGCTTGTTTGACTCATAATGAATATGAGAGAATTGTTTTAATAAAGATAAGTTGCTTTTAATAAGGACTAAAATTCCTTTAATTTAGTTTCACAAAAGCTACTGTATTGGCAGTTCTCTGGAAGAAATGCAACAGTTGGTTCTTTCAGAAGTTCTATGTCAGATTTCAACACTTCATATGAGAAATCAAAAAGGCATCTTACATGCTCTAGTTCATTAAAAACAGTTTTAACTTTTGGTAATCAGCTCAATAAACAGAGTTGACTGCTTTTAACCTGAGACAATGATATACTACATCATGGTATGCCACTAAGTTCTCACTTTTCCTTTTTGTATTGGCATGAGTTGGTGAAGAATCTCAGTGCAAGTTTTCATTTTCTATCTTTGAATGCATATTTGTTTTGTCACTTAATAGAGTTACAGAACTAACTTGAGGAACAAACTGACTACCCAGGACTTTTTTTCCTGTTATTTTGCATGAAATGAAGTTGTTTTGATCCTCAGAGGACAAATCAGTGTAGACTACAGATCTTCCAGTAATTCTCAAAGGAGTTTCCCAAATCCTCACATTTCTTTTAATATATCTTTATTGAACAACCAGTATGTGTTGTAAACTACACTAAACTCTTGAGGAGATATATATGTAAGAGAAATGGCATCATGGTAGAGAGAAAAGGGCCTGGGCTCTAGAGTGCCTAGCCCTAATAGTCATTTACTTAGTGAAACACAACTTTTAAAGAGTAGGTTTGTCTGTGTTGGTTGGAGGCAAGATGAATTAAGTCTCGTTGATGCTAAGTCAGAAGTGCTTCCAAAACAAACACTAAGTTGGAGAGGTCGAGTCAGAAGTGCTCCCAAAACAAACACTAAGTTGGAGAGGCCCTTGCGACATACATGAGAGAGATGGATTCAAGTCTGGATTTGGAAGTCATTGATTTATAAATTGAGTTTATAGCCATAAAGAATATGTCCAGTCATCAAATCACATTTAAAAGATAAGGAGACATAGAAGAGGTACACAAAGATGCAAAAATTAGCCAGCAGAAAATAATAGTCTCAAAGAAGCCAACAGACAAAATTTCAGGGCAAAAGATCCAGAAGGTGTTAGGTAAGTTGGGAACAAACACAATTCGTTGAAATTGATCCCAGTAAAGACATTTTCAGAGCACTAGTGAGAATGGAAGCTAGGCTACAAAGAGATGAAGAACAGGTAAAGGTGAACATTAAAATTATTTGCATAGACTCCTTTAGGAAAAAAAATCAGAAGTCTGCTAAACACTAAATATAGAATAAAAAACAGGAGAAAGATTACGTGACAGAGATGATATAATGGTAAGGAATGATGACAGGCAAAGACTGTTTGGAGGAAGTTTAATGCAGGCTTGGAAATACTAAATCATCCCTCTGTTCTACCTGCTGCCTTCAAGTACCAGTGTAAAGTTGGCATCATTATGGCATCATATTTCAAGAGTTCAGGATACTGCCTGACACATAGTAAACATTCAATTTCTCTATTAGACAAGAGATACAAAAAGCTGTAAACAATATCATAATTTTAGTAGCTTATCACAACAAGGTTTCTTTTCCCTTCAAGTCACAGTCCCATGTAGACTGGCATGAGAATTCTGCTCAGTACCATCCTTTTCCTTCAGGTCTCAGACTTTTGATAGCTAGTGTTTTTACCATCACCCTGGGGTCTTTAAATAGTCCAGTGGATCCTCCATGGTCAGCTGTCAGACTAGGAAAGATTTTTCTCTATGGAGTATGGAAGAATACGTGGGAAAGTTATTTTAAAACTTAGAATTGCTCTGTGATTGCTGTCTGTGTTTCATTGGCCAGAAGTCAGTCACATGATTCCTCCTAACAGCAGGGGAGGCTGGGTAATGCAGTCTAACTGTGAACCCTGGAGACAAAGAAACAAATTTTGTTAAAAAACAACAAAGAAAAAAAAAACAATGGCAGTCTCTGTAATGGTTATTATGATTATGATTATTATTATTATCTATAGCAGAGTCTTAGTCAAATTAATTCCCTGCAGAAGGAAGTTGAGATCAAAGACAATGATGTTTTGAGGGATACTAGGGGTGGGAAAGGTAGACCCATAAACATGCCAAAGGCAAACCCTAGGAAACTGTCATCCTGAGAAGTACTGCAAGCATTGAGAAGAAATGAGAAGACATTAAAATCCATAGTTATCCTTGTCCAGACCTCCCCTGCATTTCTGACTTTCTTTCCTCACAGTCTTGGTTCAACCCAGTAGCCAGGGTGGTCTTTAAAAACACAACTAAGAGCCCAGAGCTCTCCAGTGGCTCCCACATCACTCAAAATAAATGCCTGAGGAGGTCTTTGCAATGGTCTGCAAAACTCTCAGTTCTCATATTCTACTGCCTCTCAATTGATACTGTCCTTAAACTGTGGCCTCCACATTTATCTGATATTTTCAGTCTCTGGGGCCTTTTTCTAGATGTTTTGACAGCATGAAACCCTCTGTCTCCCTGTATCCATGTGGCTAATCATTGTTCAGATGTCACATTTTAAATAATATTTTCCTCTGGATACCATCTATATATATCGTCCAGGCTGGAATGCAGTGGCATGCTCAGGGCCACCCCAGCATCGACCTGCTGGACTCAGGCGATCCTTTCGCCTCAGCCTTCCAAGTAGCTGAAACTACAGGTGCGTGCTACCACGCCCAGCTAAATTATTTGATTTATTGTAGAGATAAGGTCTTGTCAAGTTGTCCAAGCTGTTCTTGAATCGGTGGACTCAGGCAATTTCCTCATTTCGGCCTCCCAAAGTGCTGGGATTGCAGGCTTGAGCCACTGTGCCGGGCCTGGATACCATATTTAAGAAAGCTACATTCTCCCTTCATCCTTTAGCCCATTTCACTTCCTCATATGAGAATAGCAGTTTGCACAGTCACACACAATAGATCATTTACCTATTTATTATGTCTAATGATTAGTCCTCCTCATTAAAATGTTAAACTCCATGAGGTCAGGAGTCTGAATCTGGCACATAGTAGAAATGCTTGTTAAATGAATGAGTGAATGAGTCAATAAATATGTGAATTGATTGATTGATTTTGCCTTGAGCACCTATACCATCTACATTGCCTGACAAGTAGTCATTTTCTTCTACATTTTGCAAATGATTCTGTTAATAATGGTCTGGACCCCACAACGCAGACAACAACAGAATTATTTGACACTTTGTTGAGGAATACATTTCTCTTTTCGTGAACTACTGATTGATATCTTTATTTTGTCAGTATAAATAATCTCTGTATTTCAAATTATGTCTGAAAACGTACAGGCCAGCAAATGGTTGGGAGTGGGGAGCATGCATCACTTACAACTACCGTGATTTTCTGTCTCTGACTCATCTGAAAAAGCCTTAATTGAGTATTTATTCTCATGCTGCAAGATCCAAGCAATCTTTACTGCCATTAAGCTGTCTACAGAAGCAAATGAAATGGAGAATTAAGGCAATTATCAGAATGATATGAACCATAGAAAGCATGTTTGCCTCAGTCGGATGTTTCTGGAGAACTTATTTTTGACCTAAATTATCTGAGTAATTCCCTTTTCAGTTTCCATTTATTTTGTTCATATAGACAGTAATTTAGTATAGAGAAGGACAGCCCATAACACAGGGAGTCAGTGAGAGAAGAAATTCACCATCCAGAGTGTGTTTGGCTGTGTCTTCCAGTTTTACTAAATTGTGTTGCCAGAAGAGACAGAAAAAATAAACAGAGTTTCTAAGGAATTTTTGAAAATTAACAACTAATTTACTGAAGTTGTGCTTTGACACCTGCCTGCCTTTTGATCTTAACTAACACAACTCTTCAATTTGAATTTATTTTAGTTCTATGCTAAGGCTATAACTTTAGATCCATCTTTCAAAAGCCAGTATATATTAATCATCATACGTTAATTTCAATGAAATGCAGATACAATGTGTGTTATTTCTGGTTTATATGAAAGTCAGCTCCCTAGGGCATGTCAAGTTCAAGTACGATAATGAAGAATTTGTGGGTGGATCCACGGTTGCTGTGTACCTTATTAAGTGTCTTGTCAGGTCAGTTGTATTTATTTTATATTTTCTCTCTCTTTCCCCAAAGTTGTTTTCCAGTAAGCCTATTTATTAGCTTTAGAACTTGATATCCAAACTACCTCCTCTCGCAACCTTTATCAACTGCTATCACATAGAGTAATGACAAGTAAAAATGACTTGTGCAAAGCTGTTGAAATGCTGCACTTGCTGAGTCATTGGGCTTTCCACGGCTAACCAGACTCGCATCTTCCTGATAGATGATCTTTTCTGTGGGCAAATGATAGAATCCCCACAAAGGTCTTGGATGACATCAGTTTTACACCTGTGCACCCCAGTTCTTCACTTAACTCAGATGCTATTCCTTGCCTGCCATTTGGCTGTAGCTTCCTTGGAAGACATTAAAATCAAGGAGAAAATGTTTTTAATTTCCAGGAAGTGATAAAAATTGATGTGGGGTTTTACATCTATTTTGATGCAACCTAGGGAATAAAAAAAGGTTACTGAAATGCAAACATATTCCCCATGTTTATGTCTCCAGCAGCAAGATCTCATTTTTCATGTTGGCTTTTAAGATACCATCTTAACCTACCTTCTAGTCCTCTCTTCGTTATAATATTTCTGCCCAAATTGACTAATTTCTTATCCCTGAAAAGTCCCTGAGCTTTCCTACCTCCAGGCTTCTGTATGTAGTACTTTCTTTGCCTGCAATGACCCTACCTGCGCTTCCATTTAAGAAAACCTAACTCATACTTCACAATCCAGCTCAGAGCCCTTTTCAATAAAGTTACCCCTTTTAGCACAGAATAACTTCTATCTCTGGACTCACGTTGTATAGCTTCTTGCTCCTTTCTTCCCTTCCTTTATTCACTCTTCTCTCTCTCCCCTTCTCGCATTCCTTCTATATTTTTAATTCTTTTGATTATGAATTATCAACATACAGAAAAAAGGTCAGAAATTTAAGTTTATAGTTTAGTAGGAAGTTCTAAGATGAACTGTGTAACCATCCCAGGAGAAGAACTAAAACATTGCCAGCACCCCAAAGCCCCTGAGTGTCCTGTCCGATTGATAACCTCCTTCCTTTCCACTAGAGCTAACTCCTTCCATTCAGTTTTCCTATTTGTATACATTCCTGAATAATACTTTTATCTCTTTTTTGAATTTGACATAATTTTGTATTTCCAAAACAAAAGATAAAATGGAATACTAAACACCCTAAAACACACCAATATATTATGTATGGAGGGATCTTTCTCCCTCAGCATTACCTAGAATAGTTTGATATTTTTAGTGGAAGCTAGTCCATTTATTTTTAGTGCTGTATAATTTTTTATTGCATAGGCATGCTAAAATTTGTCCGTTATAATGTTGATATATATTTAGGTTGATATATTTAATTTTTGGCAAATATATATAAATATTCTTGTTGTGAATATTCTTTGCCATACATTCCTTTGCATATGATCACACATTTATATAGGGCATGTACAAAGAAGTGGAATTGTTTAATCATAAGTTAACAATACCTGCTTTTATCAGATTTCTACATTTTTTAAACCTAGTGTTCATGTATCTTACTGCATTTCTCTAATTACTCTTAGGTCAAACATCTTTACCATTTTCTTTTTAAGAATCTTGTATATCTTTTGTGAGAATTATTTCCAGGTAATACATTATTCTGATACTATTGTAAATATTGTATTTTTATCTGATTTTCTAAATATTTTTATGTATTGATTTTGTATGATTTTTTTATTCTGATACTATTGTAAATATTGTATTTTTATCTGATTTTCTAAATATTTTTATGTATTGATTTTGTATGACTTTTGTATGTAAAGTGTTGGCAAACTTTCTTATCAATTTTATTCATTTTCTACAGATTATTTTGGAATGTATATGAATATAATCATATTCACTTTAAAAATGACAATTTATTTCTCCAATTCTAATTTTGTTACCATTTAATTTTTTTCTTGTCTTATTCCACTAGTTAGGATTTTCCATTAAATAGTAAAAGTCAAGTTTGACATTGTTGTATTGTTTCCATTTTTTTTTTAAGGCAAAACACACCATATTATGATTTTCAAAACTAAGGATCATGTTTGCTCTATGAGTTTAATTGATACAGTTTATTTCAGGCTAGGTTCCTTCCCTTCCTAGTCTGCTAAGAGCTTTTTACATCAAGGCTTGCTGAATTTTATGAAACACTTTTTCGGCATCTACTGAGATTGCATTTTTTTTTTCCTAATCTGCTAATGTACTTGTCAAGAGCTAAATCAAGCTGAGATAAACTGCCAGGTATTGAAGTGATCATTGAAGAAAGTAAGTCAAAGTGAAAATAACAGTGGAGCTTTTACTCCTTACTGCAATAGCATTAGCAAGAAACCCAACTAGAGAAAACACTAACTCCCTTACTGTCCCATTTAAAATGTTCTTTTTTTTTTCCTAGAAACAAAACAATCATGTCAAATTTGGGCTTTACTATTTAATCGGAAATCCTAAAGGAAGCCAGAGGGAGCCCTCAACAAAAAACTCCTACTGTTTTATGAGTCTAGCTGCCAGGAAGAGGCAGAGGTTAGTAGCAGAAGGTACCGAGTACTGAGTCAACGTGGCGAAAGAGTATCTTCAAGCTTTCTCTCAATACCCCAATAAGGTGGTCTCAGCACCAGTGCTAGCCCCTTCCATTCAGTTGTCCTATATGTATGCATCCTTGAATAATACAATTTAGTTTTATCTCTTTTTGAGTTTTATATAATTTTGTGTTTCTATTAAAAAGACAAAACTAAATACTAAACACCCTAAGACACACCAGTATGTTATGTATGGGAGGGGGAGTCTTCTTCCCTCAATATTACTTATAATATGTTAGTCTTTTCAGTGGTCTTTACTGAAGGCTCCAAATAAAGAAGCGTCTGAGTGTCAATCCTAGGGCTAAGAATGCAGATGTGAATAAGAACATGGCTGACTGGGGAGATCTGAGTCTTCGATGGCAATTAACTTCAAAGACTGCAATGCCTCAGCTGTGCACCAAGTCAGATGTGGCAAGGGTAGCCTTCTCCCACAAGGCCTTTGGTAACTACCTATGGTCAGGCCAGAAACATCACACTTAAGTTTTTGGCCAGGAGTTAGAATCATTAGTACTTAATTAAGATGGTTGATATTTAATGTTAAACTAAACTTGAATTCCTGGATGAACTTAGCATGAACATGATACAATGGACTTTTAAAATAATATTTTTATTTTAATATGTCAGTAATATTTTGTTTAGAGTTTTTACATCATTGGTGGTAGATAAGAAAGCAATGAACTTGTATATGCTAATCTTGTGCCCTGCAAATTTGCTATAATTTCTTATTAGTTCCAGGAGTTTTTTTGTTGATTCCTAGATTTTCTTTTTTTTTTTGAGTTGGAGTCTCACTCTGTAGCCCAGACTGGAGTGCAGTGGCTGCTCCCGGCCACCACGGCCTCAACCTGCTGGGCTCTGGCTATCCTTCCGCCTCAGCCTTCCAAGTAGCTGGAACCACAGGCATGCGCTACCACGCCCGTCTAATTTTTTGATTTTTATTGTAGAGATGAGGTCTCACCAAGTTGCCCATGTGGGTCTCGAACCCGCGGCCACAGGCAATCCACTCACTTTGGCCTCCCACAGTGCAGGATTACAGGCTGAGCCACCGAGCCCGGCCGATTCCTAGATTTTCTACATAGACTATCATATTATCTGCTAGTAAAGACAATTTTGTTTCCTTTTTCAATCTATGCATATTTTTTGTTTCGTTTTCTTGTCTTGTGGGATTAGCTAGCACTTCCATTGCAATGTTGAAAAGGAGTGGTGAGAAGGGACATCTTTGCCTTGTTCCTGATCTTAGTGGAAAAAGCTTTGAGTAGATAATGCAATTTAAATTTTTTTTCTAGTTTTCTTTTTAAATCTACTATCACATTTTAATAGTGCTTTTTTTCCTGAAAGTATTTTTAAGTTTGTCATTTATCCTTATAAACAGAGTAAGCATAATTCTTTTAAACTCTGTGAGACTAAAAATCTCGGTATCTGAAGCCTGTGCAGATCTCCTTTTGGTATCTGCTATGCTAGTTCTGATTATGTTATTTTCTTTCTTCATGCTTCTAATTATATAAGACTGCTTGTTGCCCATTGCCCTTAAAAAATAATTTGGGCCAGGCTCAGTGGCTCAAGCCTGTAATCCCAGCACTTTGGGAGGTGGAGGCCAGAGGATTGCCTGAGCCCAGGGATAGGAGATCAGCCTGGGCAACTTGGTGAGACCTCATCTCTACAATAAATCAAAAAATTAACTGGCATGGTAGCACACACCTGTAGTTCCAGCTACTTGGAAGACTGAGGCGGAAGGATTGCTTGAGCCCAGCAGGTCGAGGCTGCGGTGGCTGTGAGCATGTCACTGTACTCCAGCCTGGGTGACAGAGTGAGACTCTGACTCAAAAAAATAAAAAATAAAAAATATCATAATATTATCATAATTTATCATAATAATTTGGGAAGATTCCTTGAGGTCTAAAATATACCTCCTAAAGAGAAGGGGCGCTGTGGTCTGGGACTACTTTAGTCAAATTTGTTGACTTAACATTCCATGACTGGTCCAAGCTCTGGGTTTAAATACACAATGACCACAACTGCTCAGGGAATTTCCTTCCCCTCCCTTCCTTCCTCTCTCCCTCCCTTCCTTCCTTCCTTCCTTTTTTTCTTTCTCTCTCTCTCTCTCTTTCTTTCTCTGTTTCTCTTTCTCTTTTTCTTTTTTCCCATGCTACTCATCACCAAGAAAAATTTTTTATTACCCCTTTGGATTTGGAACTTGTGGTGGAATGTGGAAGGTTGTAACTAGTTAAGCCTTCTTCATTCCTGCACTTGCCAGCCATGTGACTCTGGACAAGTCAGTGAACTTATTCAAATCTTGGTTTTCTCATCTGAAATGTGAAAAATGTGGAATTATTAGTAATAGATATAAAGAATCTCCCTAGCTCATAAGATAGCTCTTACCAGTCTTGTTTTCATGTCTCTGTGGCATTTTTATGAACCATTGACTTAAACTGTAAATTAACTTTTGAATTAATAACTTGCTTTCTTGAGGGCAATGGAGCATCTTAAATTGTTTCTTATAATCTCCTGTATTACCTAACATAGAGTAGGGTTTTTTTTTTAAATTTGTTCAGTGCATCTAGGCAATTGTTGGTCTGTTATGAAAGAATATGAAACTCAATATTTAATAATCATGTGCAAGAATTCTCAATCACTTGCCATCGCAATAGCCATTTTCATTTTCTTCATAGCATTTGTCAGTATTTGAAATGATAGTGCTCTGTTAATGATTTTATTTTATTTCAAATAGAATGTAAGTTTCATTCCCAGTGTTCAGGAGACTACCTGTCACAAAGTAGGTACTTAATGAATATTTATTGAATTAAGGGAAAGAATCAATTTTTACAGAAATCAAAGTGAGAACTTTTTATGATTTTGACTTTTTATTGATATCTGTCATCTTTAAAACCCTATTCATTTCTCAGCTCCGGTACTTCTTGAAGATATTTATTCTAAATTGGCTAACTCTTTTATTTCTTGAGAATATAAACTTTCCTTGAAGGTCAAAGGTTAGCCCAGAGATTAAGAAAGAGCAACCATTACCTGATACAGATTTTAGAAAATGGGAGGGAGAGTGATTATATCTTCATTAAGTTAAAACAATAACAATGCTGGGAAAATTGGATATCCACAGGCAGAAGAATGAGACTGGACCCCTATCTCTCACCATACACAAACATCACCGCAAAATGATTAAAGTCTTAAATGTAAAGCACAAAAATGTGAAACTACTAGAGGAAATCACAGGGAAAATGCTTTATTATATTTGCATTGGTCGATAATTTTTTAATAAGATCTCAAAAGCACAAGTAACAAAAATAGACAAATGAAACTACATCAAACTAAAAAGGTTTTGCACAGTAAAGGAAACAATTAACAGAGTAAAGAGGCAACCTACAGAATGAGAGAAGACATTTGCAAACTACACATCTGACAAGGGATTAATATCAAGAATATATAAGAGATGTAAACAATAAAAGAGCAATGGGGAGGTGATAGCATTGCTTTTGTGTAATGAGCATTTAAAAAATCTTCACCTTAATACTTTTGTTTTATTTTGAATGATCAGCCACCATGGCCCCCTTTTTGTCCCTGACTTAAGATGTATGAAGGTTTTTGATCTTCCTGGAAGTGAGTAAAGGTGTGAAGGCAGTCAGGGCTTACCTGTGTACTGGCTCTCAACTAGTTCAATAAAAGTGCACACAGGGAAAAAAATACAACAGCAAAATAAAAAAGATTTAAAAATTGGCAAAAGACCTTAACAGACATGTCTCAGAAGAAGACATTCAAATAGCAAACAGGTATATAAAGAAATGCTCAACATTTCTAATCATCACAGAAAGCACACAAGATACCACCTCACTCTAGTTAGCATGGTTATAATTAAAAAGACCAAAAGAGAAAAAGCAAGAGTTGGAGAGGACATGGAGGAAAGGGAACATTTATTATTGGTTAGATTGTAAATTAGTACAGCCACTATGGAAAACTGTATGGTATTTTCTCAAAAAACTAAAAATAGAACTACCTTATATAATTCAGCAATCTCACTACTGGGTATACTGTCTGTATTTAAAGGAAATGAAATCAGAATATTGAAGAAATATCTGTACTCCCGTGTTTATTGCAGCACTATTCACAATAGCCAAGATGTGGAATCAGTCCATGTCCAAAAATGGATGAATAAATAAAGAAAATGAGGTATATATATACAGCGGAATACTATTCATCCATAAAGAAGGATGAAATCCTGTCTTCTTCAGCAACATGGATGGACCTGGAGGTTATTACATCATGTTAAATGAAACAAGCTGGACACAGAAAAATAAATGCCACTTGATTGCACTCATATGTGGGTATAAAAAAAGAAAAATAAAAGAGTTTATATCATAGAAGCAGAGAGTAGAACACTGGTTAACAGACTGGGGAGGGAGATAGGAGGAGAGAGTAGAAAGAGGTTGTTCAATGCGTATAAAGTTCCAATTAGATAGGAGGAATAAGTTCTGGGATTCTGTTGCAAGGTTAACAGTAAGATGTGGTGTATCACAAAATAACTGGAAGAGAGACTGTTGAATGACCTCACCTCACATCAAGATTCCATGACTTCCTACAGTCCTGAAACTCAGGCTGCCATCTTTAAGTCGGAGTATGATTGTTTAGTTCTGGATGTGTCATTTAGTTGACTATAAATAACCAGAGGATATAAATAGAAATGTTTAATATTTGCATTAGACTTTACAGCTTGCAAAGTTTGTTTTTTAAAGTAAGATTTATTGAGAGGCCAGAAAATCTTCCAGTGGGGAGGGGGACCTGAGTGAGTTGTCCTAAAGATTTTTTACAAAATAACCAATCTTCAGAGCAACTCTTCCTTCTCAGTGCCCAAAGAAAACTTAGCTGTCTGCACTGCCTCCCTAGCAGATATGGACGAGTTGTTAAACCTTTGAAAAGTCAAGATTTGTTTCTTTATGTGAAGAGACTGAGTGTACTTCATCTCTATTATTAAGTACCTTCTTCTATACAAGACTGCTTTCTGAAAAATGAATTCAAGTCGGCTTAGGTTGTAGATATTTTGGTATTTTCAATCCAAAGAAAATATGCCATTTTCCTTTAGGGAACCCTTTAAACTAACTGCAGTAGTTCTGCATATTTTATTTTTTGGAGATGGTTGAGGAGGAAAGTTAAGTCTACATTGTTCTTCCCATATTCAACTGGAAGATAAAAATACCCTGCTGCTGTCAAAACAAATATGTTTCCCTTTAGTCGTGGTTTCTCCTATGGCAGTGGCGGACAAAAAATCACATCAGCCACACACAGATAACACATATATATACCCATAACAAACATACATGGATTTCTATTTGAGTACTAGCAGTCCAGTTTCAAATCCTGCCCAGTCTTTTTTATCAATTTCTCTATAAAAGACTCTGATTTAAAGATTGGTGATGCTCTCACTTATGCGAGATTACCTTTTCCATTGCATGTTTCCTTCTTTAACAAAAAAACCTTTGTTTCTGAGCTAAGACAAACCCAAATGTCATTTATTGCATTAACTTTTGTAGCTACCCCTCTGTGGTGGGGATTCCATTTGGCTGGGAACTCTAGCATAGTTTTAAAAATTAAGTCCTTTCCCAAGAAACTCACCTAGACCTCAGTACCCACCAATGCTCTATTTCTTTCATAATTGTTCCTATTTAATTACAGTATACACATAATATCATTGTAATGTTTTGAGTCAATCTTAGTATGGGATGAGAGTAAGTTTTCACATATAGAGGGAACGTTACTGGATTAGAATGAGAGTGTGTGTGTGTGTGTGTGTGTGTGTGTGTGTGTATTTACATGTGTATTTACATATATATTTTGTACATGAGAAACTATTTTTTGCAAAGCAAATGCAATTGACCATGTTTAGATCTTGAGGCATTTTCTCTGGGATGTCAACAGTTTAAAAGGAACAGGTATTGACTAAAAATGTACATGCACCTAAAAAGTTGAATTGAAATATATAAAGTAAACTTTGACAGAATTATGGGGTGAAGTTGACAAATTCACAGTCATCATAGGATATTTTAGTACATTTCTCTCAAAATCTAATAAATAAAGTAGACAAAAAACACATAAGAGAGAAGCTATAAATACCTTCTACCATAGTTGTTTAACATGTGGAATGAATAGTATATGTCAAATTATTGTGCCTATCATTGTGTGATAACACACTTTGTAATAGTTATATAAATGTAAAATATTATTTACTGAAAAGTGAAACAACCAAGCAAGTTGTTTACATGACTCCAAACTAAAGTTAGTTTTTTGTCATTGTTTATTTTTCTTTTCACATATAGGCAAAAAAATCACAATCTTCCAGGAAAGAATAAACCAGCAAAATTGGTTCATTGGTATTCATGAATAACTTAAACTAATTTGGGTAGAAAGAGTATGTTTAATCAGGCTTCTTTTGAAGCACATCTAAATAGAACCCAATTCAACAGATGTGTTGACATGCTAAGGAAGTTGTTTTCAAGTGTTATCCTACATTAGAAACACGTGGAGAGCTTCTTCAAACAAGATTGTTAGGTCCATCCTCAAGAGTTTCCAATTCAGTAGATCTGAGATGGGGCCCAGGAATGTGTATTTCTAACAAGTTCCTGGAAGACAATGCCACTGGTTTGGAGATCAGACTTTGGGAATGGTCCGAAAGCTTGCATATGGCTGCTGAGTCATCAGAATTCCACATGACACATTTCTGATGCTGGTAAACATAGGTCCTAAGTGTATAGCACAAAGCAATTCTTTAAACTAGAGCAACAACCTCAAATGTGAGAGATTTAAATATGTTATTCAATATTGAAGAAAGCCATCATAATGGGAACTGTAAAGAGAAGCTTGTTAGGTAGCTACCAAGAATGAAAAGACTGTGCTTCAGATTCTGCTAAATTTCCTCCAACTAAAACCCATATGCTTTTGTACTGGAAGAGGCTCTACTCTCTGAAGTCTCTACAAGGGATTCAAAAGTCTCCCAGGCACAATTAGCTCTTTTCCCACACTTGTCTCATTCATGAGAACACAACACAATATTGTACAGTAACTTTTGCCATATCAGTTTTCCTACTAAACTGGAAGACCCTTGAGGGGAGAGAGACTTTATTTTGAGCATCATGTACCCAACATCGTGTCTGAAAAATCTATGCAGTTAATAATTGTTCAATGAAAACCCTTCAACAACAAACATATCACCTTGTCTATCAGTCAGCCTGTCTTCCTGGCACTAGGTAGATTGCCTCATACTGAATTAATATTTGTTAGATTAAACTGAAAGGGCACAGCAGAGGACAACCTCTAACATCTCCGAGTAATAAATTTGTGGGAAAAAAGAAGTCCCCAAAGCAGGTATGACCTGTTTCCCTGTTGTACTATGCTTTCGAATGGGCAGATAAAACCATCTGCTCTTGGTCCAATATAGAATAGGAGGGAGCTGGAACTGCAGGGACCATCCTGATTTGTCACCTCTCCACACCATCACTGCCCTGGTGTTGTGCATTTTGTGTTGCTGTTTCTTGGTAACCTGTGGCACTGGTTGCCACAGCCCCACACTGGTACTGTAGGATACAAATTGCCAGCCCCAACACAAATCCTGTCTGTGAAGAGGTACTTGGTTGGCAGAGTGAAAACACTGAGTAAGGAGATGCCATCTGCATTTCCTACTACATAGCTCAATTAGTTGATTGATTTGTAACACTTTAAAAAACATTTTCTAGGCAAAGCAAATTAGGAGAGTGTTTTATAATGTATTCAGTTTAATTAAAACTGCACTAAGTGGAGTACTTTGTTTCTTGGTTGGGGGGGCGGAAATTACAAGGAGGTCACATATCGTATTGATTTTTAACCCTCTGAGCAGGAGTATAATAACATCGTTAAAGGTTGTATCATCTAGAGCCACACAAGTGCACCTTCTTAAAAGGTTTGCTGTAATTAGAATGTAGAAGATTGGGTTGCAAGAGAAGATGTTATGATGCAGTCATAAAATGGGGGGGGCGTAGTGGGGGAAAGCTGGTAACATGCTCAATTTGAATAACTAGCAACACCTGTTTCTTGTTGTGCACAGAAATGCTTTTATCATCTGAAGGGGGAGAGAAAAACCTGTGACCATTCCAGACAAAAGCTTAAAAAACACGTTGGAAAGGTTTAATGTATATGCAGGTCTTAACTGTTAAGGTAAATACATAAACGACCTCCTGATAGGAGACTCTTCCAAGTTTGGATAATTTTAGATGTTAATCCAGCTCCTCCCTCTCAAATCTCAGATTGTCACTACCAGATTGCTTTCTCCTCATTCCCACTGCCTGTTATTACCACATGCAAGCGGGCTTCCAAATTGTTAGTCATCTGATTAAACCCTCAAATTATTGGAGACGTTTGCATGGGTAATTATGATTTATTTAAAAGCACTTTGTTTGCATTGCTCTTGTCTCAGTTTCTTCAAAGCCAATTACTGAAAAATTGATTGGATTGGTTTGATTTTTGAAATCATTTGGAACTTCAGAACACAACCCTTTGCATAATTTTTTTGAAAGTAAAACCAAAACAGAACAGAATGGAAGGAGTACCCTGTGAAAATCTGCATATTTTATGTCTTCAGAACTTCTGTAGCATGTGACTAAGTGGTTAAATTTAGTATAAACAGTTATCATTATTTTTCAGTAGATGGAGAGATCAAAGTAAATCATTGAATTCACAGTTTCATTTCCACCCGATTTGGCAAAGTCACTCATACCTAGTAGGGCAAACTTCTGATTCTGTTGGACTTCTCTTTTGGACCAGAAGAAACCCACAGGATGCTGGCAATAACACTGTCCCGTATCATAGAAGATTACTTCTATCATGAATATGTTGATACTTTATTATTTAAATTCTCTTTTGGAAGAATTTCAAAATGAACTGAATTCTACCATCTACTCTTGGAAATACCTCCATGAGTATGGGCTAAAATAACAATAATATAGACTGGATGACCTCAATAATAGACATTTCTAACAGTTCTGGAGGTTGGGGAGTCCATGATCAAGGTGCCAGTGAATTTGGTTTCTAGTAAGGGCCCTCTTTCTCCCTTTCTTTTCACTGTACTCTCACAGGAGGAGATGCGCACACGTACATGCACACACGCACGCACACACACACACACACACAGAGAGAGAGAGAGAGAGAGAGAGAGAGAGAGAGAGAGAGAGAGGAGAGAGAGAGAAAGAACTCTTATCTTTCTTCTAAGGACACAAATCCTATCATGGGGATCCCATGTTCAAGACCTCATCTAACTTTATTTACCTTCCAAAGGTCCCACCTCCAGATATCATCACCTTGGAGTTAGGGCTTCAAGACAAGAATTTTGAGGGGACATAAAAATTCAACCCACGACAATGAGGTTCTGACTTTGTATCTCTGGTTTTTCCCAATCCATGTCCACAAAGGACCTCAAAATATTACCTTGGGCTTATCCACTCACTTTTAACAAGCAAAGCCATAAATTAAAGAAAAGAAACAATTACCACCAGTTTCTTAGGATAAATAATTGCTTTAAAATGTGAGCAAATAATTATTGGGTATTAATTACTTAAGGTTAATAATATTATGCATAAATTAACCAACAGCTCATCTCTAAGTATAGTCTAAGGGTGAGTATCTCAGATAGACATTTCAGACTAATTCTTGTCATTCTGTTTTTAAAAGGACCCTGCAGTCATCCTACCTTTCCAAAGACAATGATGCTAAAAGATGCCTCTGTGGCAACCTATCAATTTCACCAGAGTGTCTTCACTAAGAATTTAATGAATCCATGCCCAAAGCAAAGAAAGACAATACAGTATTTGTGATTTTATATATCACTAATGGGACTGGAAGTAAAAATAATTGCTATTTAATTACAGAAATATGTATTCTGATGTACAAACACCTGATAGAGGATAATGACGTTGGACACCAAAAATGTTCTGTGGCTACTGGGAACATTTGGCAATAATTTACATGTTTAATTGAGTTGTTGTGAAAGGCTCATTGTGCAATTACATGTTCACTTAGGTGCTCAAATAGATACCGGAAATACCTATGTTTCGCTTGTACCTATTGTTCCAATTACTCCTGCAAAAAAAAAAAAAAAAATGTGTCCATTTACTATGTGAGGGACTCTACATATGATTGCATTTTACTGGAAGTTTAAAATGCCTTCTGCCCTAAGGTTTTATGGTTCAGTCTTGCTCTGAGCACTATTGCAATGCAGACTATTTACGGAACAATATTGCCCTCTGGCAGTGAGGCAGCCAGTGGTTTTTAATAACTGTTTTATGTCATTTTGACAGCTTTTAAACTAGTCACACCCAGCAGTTTAGGCCAGAAGGGAAACATCAGTGAATGCCTACGGGAGTTTTATATTACAAAACCTGCATGTGCGTTTATACTAGGCAAACGTTACAATTCTTTCTTTAAAGAAAAGCTGCCTTTCCCAAGAGGAAAACTGAATTTTTGCCATGTAAAGCTTCAGAAAAGTACAAATAATAATGACAATATTGTGTTCACAGTACAAGGGAGAGCAGAACCATTCTCTCTCTGAGAGATTCATGAGTAGGAACACCATAAAGAACTGCCCCTGTAAGCCGAACACAAAACATCTTCCTGTAATGCCTGTTCAGACACATATGGGATCAAAAAAGGACCTCAGGGTCACATCTGATCCTTTGGATTGAATCATCCTGAGGAGTGTCTTGGCTTCTTGAAAACGACCTGGAGCTGCTCGCTGGACCTAGAGAAACCGAAGGCTTGAAAGCATCTGCCTGTTCCTGGAGGGCATCTCAGCTGCTCCTCTGCCACTTACTTGAAGGGAATGCCTCAAAAGAGCCAGGTGGGCTTTACCAGCTGGGGCTGAAATTGCAGGGAGGGGGCTCCGCTATGTTTAGAAGTGCAGCTCCCATAGACAGCTGAGAAAGATACAGCTCGGTAAGCACCCGCCTTTCCAGCCCAGTGATTGCTGCAGGAAGTATTTCTGAGATCGCAGAGGACGACTCTGGATCTCATCTCGGTCACTGGACCAGAAAAGCCAGGCCTTATGCACAGACTCCAAGCATTCCCTCCTTGCTTCCCACTGAGGAGTAGATCATCCATCTCTGGGGGCCAGGGGAACAGAGACAGGCCAGGAGGGCTCCTCAGAAGAGGAAGGAGTAGGTAAGAGTAGCCATTTATGTGTGTCCTTCAAGTGTTCAACACCAATGCCTTCTAATGAAATGTCTGGGCATACACTGTACACTCATTTTCAACTGATATTTCCTGAGTGATTTTATGTGAATGGACACAGTCATCGTGGTTCAGGAGGGACCTTTTTTGCAATTCTGTTTCAACAATGCAGAAATTAAAGATTCAGAAGTTAAAATCAGCTATATATAAAAAAAAGCCAAGAAGGAATACCACCATAGAAGGAGAGAAAATAAAGTTACTAGAGTCAGGAAAGTGAGTTTAAATGAAGCCTAGAAAGGAATTTCAGACTCTGTCTCCACATATGAAATAATCAAGAGTGTCAGTAACATTAATGAAATGCATCTGTATAATCATTTAGATAAAAATAAAAAGAGAAGAATTTAGCTTAGTAGATAATTAAGACAGTTATTTTAATTGCACAAGAAATAAACAAAAATAGCTTCATTTATCTGATCAATTGTGGGGGTAAAATGTTATTAGGGCCTATTTCAGCTTACTCGAGGATATGTTACATATGCATTCATATTCTCTTATAGAGAAAACACAGGAAGAACATTAGGCATGTCACTGAATGTGAAATAAAGATAGGATGGGACAGTGTTGGGCTACAGTGCGGTTTATTTCAAAAGCAGATTCAACTTAGAAAAAACCAGAGAACTTTTCCCCAGAACACATACCAGTCCTGGCCAATCATTCAACCACTGATCCTTGCAAATGACCTATTTTCCAAGCGATTTCAAAAGAAACTAATGACTACAAAAGCAAAGCAACTCATTTTCCCTAGTAATGACTGCAGGAAGACCTTTGATTTCCCTCTCTGCTTCCAAAGCTTTCTTCAGATTTCCCCCACTCACACACAATATTTTCATTTCAGAGAGTCTCCTTTCAAGACTGTGTCAGCCAAGAATAAGGGCCAAGGACCTGGGGTCTATAATTTTATTTTGTTTTTTTTGGGTTCTTCTTTGGACAGAAGTAGTACAATTCATATCTGAAACAATTGAGGAAGAAGTTGAGTATGTCAACCTTGACAGATAGAACAAAAGCCCCAATTATTTCTAGGATTGAATAATAAAAATAATAATAATATGGAAATAATGGCAATAACAACAGCAATGATAACAAGTGCCATAACCTCTTAGAATACTGCTAATTGCTGTCCATAAATGATGTCTTTCAATAATCACAGATATCCTGTGAAGTGATGTCTTTATTTTCATTTTACTCATGAGAAAAATAAAGGCAAGGAAGTTACATTGATTGTACAAGGGTCAGAGCTAGTAAGAATTTGAACTCAACTCGCATCTCTTTGTCCTCAAATCCATGTTTTTTAGACCCTGTGCTATTGTTATTTCCTTAGATTAAACGATGCATAGGTGGTCTCTGGTAGATGGTATTATTGACCATGATAACTAAATTTCCCTGTACCCTTTGCTATGTGACCTTGGAGCCCCTCCTCCTTACAAGAGTGAGTCTATTTTCCTACCCCCGTTGATCATGGGTTTGGCAATGTGACTTACTTTGGCAAATAGAAAGAAGCAGAGGTGACAGTTTGCCAGTGGCTCTTAGCCCAGGTTTTCTTTTCTTTTCTTTTTCTTTTTTTTTTTTTTTTTTCTTTTTGACTTGGAGTCTCACTCTGTCGCCCAGACTGGAGTGTAGCGGCCGCTCCCGACCACTGCAGCCTCGACCTGCTGCGCTCCGGGGATCCTTCCGCCTCAGCCTTCTGAGTAGCCGGCATTACAGACACGCACTACCACGCCCGGCTGATTTTTTTATTTATTGTAGAGATGAGGTCTCGCCAATTTGCCCAGGCGGGTCTCGAACCCGTGGGCTCAGGCAATCCACTCACCTCAGCCTCCCAAAGCGCAGGATTACAGGCTGAGCCACCGAGCCTGGCTAGCCCAGGTTTTCACTGGTCCTGGTGCATCTGCTTGTCCCCTTGTGCCCTTTTATGGCTATGAGTGGAGCACGTCCTGAGCAGCTTACTGGTCCCAGAAGAGGGGAGGTACATATGGAACAGAGCTGCCCTGGTGACTAGGTAATAAATCTTAGATAATTCAGATATCTATGAGCACTAATAAGTGATCATTGCAGTCCGAGTTTCAGCATGGTTTGTTACAATTACTGTACCCTCTAGAAGGCTTATTTTAAAGAGTGTGTGCCAACTGAGTGGGTGTATAGGTGCACACACAACATATACATGTTCCAAATTGGGTCAAAGTCTTTGTGCCTTACATCGAGATAATGATTTGGTAGGAATACATGCACTGTCATCAAAAGAGAGAGAGAGCTGGGCTCGGTGGCTCAGCCTGTAATCCCAGCGCTTTGGGAGGCTGAGGTGAGTGGATTGCCTGAGCCCGTGGGTTCCAGGCCCGCCTGGGCAACTTGGCGAGACCTCATCTTTACAATAAATCAAAAATCAGCCGGGCAGGGTAGGGCGCGCCTGTAGCTACTTGGTAGGCTGAGGCAGAAGGATCGCCGGTGCCCAGCAGGTCGAGGCTGCTGTGGCTGGGAGCGGCCACTACACTCCAGTCTGGGCGACAGAGTGAGACTCCAACTCAAAAAAAAAAAAAAAAAAAAAAAGAGAGCTTCAGTATCTTGCTTTTCCTTTAAAAAGCTGTAACCGCTCCATTCCTTTCCAGTTCCCCCACTAAAAGCCAATGGAATGTTTTAAGACAGTGTAACCGCTTAGCTCTGGCTTTGGTCTCTGATAGATTTTACCCGGTAACTGACACTTAAAGCGACCCACTGTATACCACTGATGCATCTCAGGAAGAAAGAGGTATTTTGACCCCTGCAGGGCTGTGATGGCTCAGTGCTCCTCTGCTGAGTTTCATACCAGTGGTACTCAGCAATAGAACTACCCGAGATGATTTTGACTTTGAACAAGATCAGTGGTTATGAGTAACTGTGAATTGGGAAGTAACTTTACAACATCAAAGTCTGCCATCAAGTGGTATCATGTCATTTTATGATATAAGAATCCAAAGGCTAAATGCAGAAGGAAAATACAAGTGTGCACACATGCATCCACCACGTACATGTACACACACACACACAAACATGCCACAGGCATTTGGAGCTCTTCTCAGATTGTGATGAGGTGAAAGAATTCTTTATAGCTTTGACTTTTGGAGTATTGACCTATCTGGCGCTTGTTATGAATACTTGATACACTCATAGCTACATTCTTAGACTATGACTAAGTACATAAGATGAAGTGGAGAGCTGGCTTAATTTTGACAGAAATCAGATCCAAATAATCTTGCCTTTTAAAAAAACAAATTTTTGTGCCAGTGTTCTGCTCAACATACTTCATGTTAATCCGACTGAGAAAATTGGATTTGGGTCAATTGTCACAAACAAATACAAGCCAATGTATGAAAAGGCTATGTAGTTTTTATGGCCAATTGAGTTCTTTTAAATAATGTTTGCAAAAAATCACTTTTATAATGCATGAGTAAAAATGCACATGGAAATCTATGAAACATATCCTAATTTTCTAATATCAAAGTGAGACATAAGCATATTTTTTATTTGATTTGAGCTAGGTTTTTTGCAAGATTTGCCTAATTTCAATAACGTATAGAGAGCTGTCTTTGTAATTGGGAGGATTCCAGGGTTTGAAACAGCACATGTGCTCCCTGTTTGGTGATTTGAGAGGGAATGCATGGAAAATATACCTATCGGAAGAGAGGCTGGACGTGACCAGCCAGCTGGAACAAACCCTGCCACTCCACAGACAAGAAGTGTGTGATTAAGAGAAGGCTGGCTGTGCAGTACGCCATTATCTGGCACCTTTGCCTTGTTAAACTTACCACCCTATTGGATGCATCTATTGTTTATGTTCTATTTTGACATTCTGCTATGTCTTCTATTTTGTGTTAAATTTTTTCTGCTATATTGATCTGGTTAAGACGAACACTGATGACATGGAATCACTAGCAAGTCTTGGTTTACCTGACTGTTATGAAGAATATTTATTTGTTCTGTTCATCCCTTCAGTGCCATTTTGAAATTCATAGTTCTCTATGTGGATGTCTAATAGGCATCTTTAAATGAATGGTCTAAAGAGAACTCTTGTTTTCTCCCTTTCCACCAAACCTGTTTGGCCCCAGTCTCCACCTTCCCAAATGGTCTCACCATTTACCTATTAAGTCAGAGCTAAGTCTAAGGATTGTTCCTGATTTCTCTCCTTCCCTCACACCTCACCTCCAGTCTGTGCAGGCCCTACCAACTTTATTGTTAAAATATGTCTCCTAGTCTGGGTATGGTGGCTCATGCCTTTGGGAGGCCAAGGCAGGTAGATTGCTTGAGCCCAGGAGCCCAGGAGTTCGAGACCAATCTAAGCAACATAGCAGTGCCTCATCTGTACGAAAAATAAAAAAAATTAGCCAGGCATAGTGGTGCGTGCCTGTAATCCCAGCTACCTGGGAGACTGAGGCAGAATGCTACCACCATAGTTCAAGAAAGCATTGACTTTCATCTAAACTGCTGTATTAGCTTCCTGATGAGTTTTCCTGATTTGACTCTTTCCCTGATATTAGATTTTCACATAGCCCCCAGACTGAGTTTTTAAAAACAAACCAGATTACGTCTTTCTTGCTCCAGAACCGTCTAGTGGTTTACTAGTACCCTCTGAATAAAGTTTAAACTTCTCATCTCAGTCTACAATCATCTTTATGATTTAGTTACTGCTAATCTCTCCAGTGTTTTGTCCTTTACCCTGCTGACTCTACCCAGGCTAGACTTCCTGCTGCTCCCCAAACATCCCATGTTTTTTGCGCGCCTCCCCCACCCCACCCCCGAGCCTTTTCACCTGCTGTTGTTCCCTCTGCCTGGAATACCACCTCTCCCTCTCATCATTGCTGGCTTGCTCTTTTATTTCTTCCAGGTTTCTTCTCAAATGTCAACTCCTCCAAGAGATCTTCTCTAATGATATTATAGGATACAGCCCTCCACGCTTTATAGACTTTTACCCCTGGTCTTCATTGGGCTGTAGCCTGCCATCCATTGACAGTTGGGTGCTTCTCTCAAAGAAAAAACTCTGGATGAAATTGCTAGCTTTTATTTCATTATTATTATTATTATTATTGAAAACAAAAGGGCTCCTGCTGCCAGTTCAAACACTGAGCTCAGAGCTCTGCTCTCTTCTGCTGAAATTTATAATTCTACTCAACTCTTCTAGCTCTCCCAGCCTATAAACAATTCACATATGCACCAATGTGGCTTCCATATTATATTGATGACTCCCGTATTTACCAATAATGTGTGGTTTAATTTTCATTACAGAAGCATTCTTTATAGCACAGTCTATTGTACAGACTTTTAAATGAATAGAAAATGGTACAAACAAACTGGAATGATACATGCAAATTCATTACACTGGGAAAGAATATTTTTATTTTTCAATTCATATATTCTGTATTTGATTATCTTTCATGTACTGTTTGCACATATTTATGCGTTTTTTGTGTTAAAGAAAGAAAAAAAGGTTAATGAGAACCCCACGTGAAATAATGTGAACAGCAACAAGAAAGAAATATGCCAAGATAGACATATCACAGAGATATGCACATTTGTGTAGATGGATGGATGGATGATAGATAGAGAGATAGATATGAATAGATAGATAATAGAGCTTATACTTGGCATGACTTCACCCAGTGTTAACATGACAATCTACATCTTGCAAGTGTTTGTACTTTTTGTACTTTCAAAAAAGCAGATATAATACTAGTGTATATGCTTATGTTTTACATCCTTTAATGGGATCAACAAAATAGCCTGGAGGAGGATGAGGAGGAAGGAGAGTGACTAACTCAGGGAGAAGGGGAGAATAAAATAAATATCACTCCTACTTCTCTGCCTGAAAAGAACTGTGGAAACCTTGTTGTATTTCTCTCATGTTTCATTGGTTAAGTTTTTCTCCCAGCCAAGCGTGTTTTTTAGTGTGAGTCTCTGTGTGTTCCCTTTGGCAATTTCTAATGACACTTCTCACCTGGAGATTTACTTCTGAAAAGCAAAGCTCTGCCCATCACAAGCTGTCTCCATCTGTGCCACTTCTTATGGTTTCTTCCTCATTTTTAAACTCTTAGTGCTCTTTCTTCAGCAAGTTGGTGATTCCTTTGTATACTTGGGCTACAGGACTTAAAATTTCTTTTAAAAAATTTAGAAAGGTTTTCTTTTCTTTTTCTGGGCCTTAATTAAGTAATTGGTTATTTCATAAACAGTGAGATAACATTCACATTTGCAAATTTTAAGAAATCAAGTAAAGTCGTTTTTTGTTTGTTTTCACCAAGTCTAGTATTTTCTACTGCAGTGAATGTTATACGTGTACTGGTTTTGCTGGCCATCTCCTAAGGAGGTTCTTCTTCCTTAAAAAGTTCAAGTATGTGAGAACTGCCCTCAAATGCCATCTAAGGAAGGGTGGTCAATAACAACAACAACAAAATGTCTTCACAGTCAAGCTTTGCGGACATGTCATAAGAAGAGTCCCAAAGAAAGGAGATGACTCAACCCATCTTTCATTGCTTAGATAATTGATGATGATGGTGTGCACTTATAGCAATTCTTTTCTTATTTAAGACACTGCAATAATCACCTTTTGCTGCAGAACAAACCGCCTCACAATATATCAGCTTTAAAAACAGACACATTATATCTCATGGTCCTTTGGTGTGGGAGCCTTTGGCTTGAGAGGCCTCTCCATGTGGTGTTGCCATCTTTAGCTGGTTGACCCAGGCTTGTGTTCTTAGTAGCAGAAGGGATCCACCTGGTAAGAGGTGAGACCCTGGGCATAGCTCTTTTCAAGACTGTAATTGTGGAAGGTTTACTGCTGTCCCACTGGCCAAAGCCAATTACAAGTCCAGGCCTTGATTCAAGGAAGGAGCTCTTCCATCTCGCACAGGAGGAGCTGCCAAGATTTTGTGTGCAGTTTGGCAATCTTTCACAGACACAAAAATGAGACGCTGATTTTCTCTCGCTCTCTCTCCCTTTCTTTCCCTCTCTCTCTCAACAAGTAACTATATTTTATGTTTTCTCTTCTTCTTTTCCTCAAAACTTATACATATAGACACTGTTTGGGAGGAATCCTGGAGTCGTTGTGGTACACCACATTCTGAGAATGCTGATGACAATTTATTCAACCCAGGACATCTGACTAAGGTTGTAGTCTGCGCATTGTGTTATCCAGGAGATATATTCACACCATATTCTTAGTGATTGTGCATATTTATTGCAATAATTTCTTGGCAACAATAGTTAAGTATTATGAAGAAAGGACTTTTTTCCCCTAATTCTTATAAAAGTGACTTATTGGTTTGCAACTTATACTGACAAGCCATTCTTCCTTAAATGAAGAAAGACTTCATAGCAAATGGCAAAGAAGTCTCCACCTTGTATATATTATCTTTAGATTCTCATATCTTCTATCTTGAAGTGCTTGTTTTGTTTATCCCGTTTTCTAAGGCATGAAGTCTCCTTAATCTTAATTCTTATAGATTGTGATTTTTCACATTCATGTTTACAAGTCAAATATTTCACAAATTTAAAGTACCTTTTCTATGTTGCTTGATTTCCCAAATCTGAAGTTGTTTCACTCTTTACTCCATTTTGTATGAAGTGTTCACTAAATGACTTTTTTCTCTGTCTGTTTTACACACAGACACACACACACACACACACACACACTCTCTCTCTCTCTCTCTCTCTGTGTGTGTGTGTGTGTGTGTGTGTGTGTGTGTGTGTATCTTTCTTCCTTTCGGGGGATATTTGCTAATCCTGTTAACCATTGATTGCCACTCATGATCCTATATGTTGGTTTATGTCTGTGTTAAGATTTTTTTCATCTCTTGAAATTGAAAACATAAAACATTTTTAAAAAAAAATCTATAAGCAACTATCATTTACACAGCTATATCATATATTTGAATTAAAGTATTAGAATCATTGCAAAAATAAAATGAGATAATAGAAAATAAAAGCTACATGCATATATGTAGCACTAAAGTTGTTGTAAACAAGAAAATGAGACAGTAGATAAGAAAGATAGAGGTGTATGTATATATGTATATCTATAGTCATACATTGCTTAATTATAGAGACCTGTTCTGAGACATGTCATTAGGCAGTTTTGTTGTATGCAAACATCATAGAGTGACTTACACACACCTAGATGGTCTAGCCTACTACGCACCTATACTCTATGGCATGGCTTATTGCTCCTAGGCTGCAAACCTGTGCAGCTTGCTACTGTTTGGAATACTGAAACAAAATGGGATTTGTGGACCAAAATGGGATTTGTGTATCTAAATATATCTCAACATAGAAAAGATACAGTAAAAATACAATATAAAAATACAATATAAAAAATACAATATAAAAGGACACTTAGCATGAATTAAGTTTGCAGGACTGGAAGTTTTTCTGGATGAGTCAGTGAATGAGTAGGGAGTGAATGTGAAGGCCTAGAACATTCCTACCCACTGCTGTAGACTTTATCAACACTATATAATGGGGCTACACTAAATTTATTAAAAATATATTTTTTTGTTCTGGAATAATAAATTACCCGTAATAAATTATAATAAATTAACCATAATAAATTAACTGTAACTTTTTTTACTTTATAAACTTTTAAATTTAACTTTTCGACTCTTTCTTAATAACATGTAGCCCAAAACACAAATACATTGTATAGTTGTGCAAAAAAAAGTCGGATTTTTTTTTTTTTTTGCATTGGAGTCTCACTCTGTTGCCCAGGCTGGAGTGCAGTGGCACACTCATAGCCACTGCAGCCTCAATCTGCTGGGCTCAGGCAATCCTTCCCCCTTGGCCTTCCAAGTAGCTGGACCTACAGGCATGCGCCACCATGCCTGGATAATTTTTTTATTGTAGAGACGAGGTCTCACCAAGTTGCCCAGGCTGGTCTCGAACCCTGGGCTCAGGCAATCCTTTCACCTCGGCTTCCCAAAGTGCTGGGATTACAGGCTTGAGCCACTGCGCCCAGCCAAAAAATGTTTTAACATCTTGATTCTATTAGCTTTTTTCTATTTTTAATAATTTTATTTTTACTTTTTACTTTTAAAACTTTTTTTGTTAAAAACGAATGCACAAACGCACAAATTAGCCTAGGTCTACACAGGGTCAGGATCATCAATATCACTCTCTACCTCCTCCACACCTTGTCCCCTGGAAGGTGTTCAGGGACAGTAACACGCAGAAGTGTCATCTCCTGTGATAACAATGCCTTCTTCTGAAATACCTCCTGAAGGACCTACCTGAGGCTGTTTTTTTTTTTTAGTAGTAGAAGGAACACACACTAAAATAACAATAAAAAATATAGTACAGGAAATACATAAACCAGCCACATAGGTGTTCATTATCATGATCAAGTATCAGGTACTGTACATAACTGTATATGTTAGACTTTTATACGACTCAAAGCACAGTGGGTTTGTTTACATCAGCACCACCACAAACAAGTGAATAACACATTGCATGATGATCCTGTGATGGCTATGACATTGGTAGGAGATAGCAATTTTTCAGCTCCGTTATAATCTTGCAGGACCATAGTCGTATATGTGACCTGTCATTGAGCAAAACGTCATTATGAGACACATGACTGTAGCATTGAAGTTATTACAAAAGTTACTCTCTAGTTTATATATTCACTTTCTTTCAAAAAGTTTAAAGGATTCTACAATTTCTACTTGAGAGGGAGTATGTAAGAAATAAGAAAGATCAGAAAAGGTTGAAGTTTGTTCATGTCATCCTGAGAGGGTACTGTTTGTAAATTAAAAATACATTTATTTTTCACTCATTACTAGCTCGCATTCCTTTGTTTTGTTTTGTTTTGGCTTTTTGTTTGTTTGTTTGTATTTGAGTCAGGGGTCTCACTCTGTCACTCAGACTGGAGTGCAATGCCACGGTCATGGTTCACTGCATCCTAGACCTCCTTGGCTCAGGTGATACTTCTGCCTCAGCATCCCAAGTAGCTGGAACTGCAGGTGTGCGCCACCACATCTAGTTTATTTTATTTTTTTGTGAAGAGATGAGTTCTCACTATGTTGCCCAAGCAGGTCTTGAACTCCTGGGCTCTAGCAATTCTCCTACCTCAGCCTCCTAAATTGCTGAGATTATAGATGTGAGCCACTACACCTGGCCCTTATTCCTTAAACTATTAAAGTTTTCAGATGGACACACATGCATGTGTATGTACACACCCATCCACACAGAAAGATGTGTTTTATTTTTGCATTTGAAGGAAGAGAATGCTAGGTTCATTTTACCCATAAATTTTGAATTTTATCTCTGCTTGTTTAAATCCTCTGAGACAAATAGAAAGAGATGCCTCCTAAATCAGTAGGTGTTCTTAACCTCTCTAAGTCTAAGGATGGATTATAATAGATCATTGAATAATATAAAGATCATTCAATCAGGACTAAGAAAACTAACTTCTAACGAAGTTTGAAAATCTGACTTCACTTCTCTGGAAATATAATGGATTTGAGCTAAATGACCTTTTTTACTTTTAGTCATCTCTGACTCTATTATAGTTTTTCTATTTCACTCTTATTCTCAACTGTCACCAGTAACATAAAAGAAAGAGATAAACCCACAAACAGATATAAAAAGAAATTGAGAAAGCAATAATGTAGTGTATTAGTCAGCTGTTGGCCAATAAGGCTGGGTAACAGACCACCCTGAAACTCAGTGTCTTACAACAGGCTTTTGTTTTGTTTTTAAATTCATGTCTACTGGAGCAGCTCTGCCTCAGGCTGTGGGTCACCCAACCTTTTTTTTTTTTTTAAGTTGGGGTCTCACTCCGTCGCCCAGACTGGAGTGCAGTGGCCGCTCCCGGCCACCGCAGCCTCAACCTGCTGGGCTCCGGCGATCCTTCTGCCTCAGCCTTCCGAGTAGCCGGAACTACAGGCATGCGCTACCACGCCCGGCTGATTTTTTGATTTACTATGGAGATGAAGTCTCACCAAGTTGCCCAGGCGGGTCTCGA
This sequence comes from Carlito syrichta, assembly GCF_000164805.1. NCBI lineage: Eukaryota > Metazoa > Chordata > Mammalia > Primates > Tarsiidae > Carlito > Carlito syrichta. The sequence continues at coordinate 126,892 of NW_007233733.1, read as the reverse complement.
ACCCGCGGGCTCAGGCAATTCACTCACGTCAGCATCCCAAAGCGCTGGGATTACAGGCTGAGCCACCGAGCCCAGCTGGGTCACCCAACCTTGTCTTTAGGCTGAGGTCCTGAAGAACAGGCTGAGGTCCACTCCATGTGTCTTAATCTAGCACTCAAGATAAAGGCACAGTAATCTTTTGGGACACACACTTTTCCCAGCAAATAATGCTAACACAAAGCCCAGCCAAACACCCAAGCACACCTCAGGTGTCTGCTCAGGTCATGTCTGCTCACATTCCATTGGCCACAGGAAGTCTTGTGATCAAACTTCAGATCAATGGATTCTGTCCATAGAGAGGCAGGGATTGAAAAAGTCATAAAGATTTGCAGAACAATAATCTAGTTTTTCACATCCAAATTTCATAAACTGAAATGCCTAAAGAAACTGGCAGGGACTATTTGAGTTGAGCATTCTAGGAGCAAAATGAAGCAAACAGCAGAGGGAACACATCATCCAAAGAGGGAACACACCATCCAAAGACTGTAGACCGGATTCAGCCCTAGGGACAAATATTTGAATTTTTAAACAAGAGAGAGAAATTCATAATCTTATGTCAATTTTTTAAAAGTTTGCAAATGTTGGAAAGCAGTTTACTTTTTTAAAAAGTTATGTCTGGGCAAAACAGAACATGTTTACAGGACAGATATAGCTTGGAGACTGCCACTTGTAACCTTTAACCAGATGTCTCTCTGCTTTACAGTATACAACCCTATAATAACACATCTGAGATCATTTTGAAATCTTCCTTTGGTGTGCAACAAGATCATAATCTTGGCCTATTCTAAGCCAGGTTAACATTTGGTCAAGTTCGTTGACCTATCCCTGTGTTGATCTTTCCAAAAATTGAAAGTTTGTACACCTATGGTGACATAAAATTGTGTTACTAGATAGCCACCAGGGTTTACACAGTACTTTCAAGTGCATACGTTTACTTAATCCTCACAGCAAATGTTGCTATCCTTTTATAGATAAGAAAACTGGAGTTTAGAAAGATTTATGATTTTTTTTATGATTGTGAGCTAAGGTTATAGTAGAACTAGATTTCAAGGTCAGTTAACTACCTTCTGACTGGTAAGAAAGGTAGGTAATTATAGATTCACAAAACACCAACAGCTCTTTTGACTTCTGTTATAATTTTATTCTAATATTTATGCAGCAGAGTGATATTTTTAAAATCTTCTTTTTTAGTTATTTAAATCCCTTATTTGGTGGAAAGCTAGTAAAAGCTCTGTGAGATAATCATGAGGTTACTATCATCCCTTTCTAGACTGAACATCTGCTTTTATATCTTTGGTCCTCATTCCCATCAGATGATTAAATAATGATTATCTTGTCTACAAATAATTGGTTTTGTTTTGTAGTTTCACTTGACCCCAAGTGACATGATGCAGTTTTAGAATGTCACAGATGTTGCACTGCAAATCAGGGAATGATATCTTTTTAATCAGAGAAATATGATGATTCAGTGTTTAGAACATATTCTTAAAAAGGAGAGAATAAGGATACTGAACTTGATTCTGCTGCAAATCAGCTGTATGATTTGAGGCACTGATACTTTATTTTACTCTCTGAATTGTCTAGAAAAAGGTGAGGTGATGATTACAAAAGCACTAGGAGCTCTTTAGAAAGACTCAGTTTGAATCCAGGTTCATATTACTAATTAATTAATTAATCAGATCAATTCCCTGATACCTCATTAATATTCCAAGCCCCATTGAGCAGTGATTTATTTTGGTATCTAATTGTTAGGTTACAATATATCCCAGCAGGGCCTCCAAAATGTTTGGTCAGATCTGCCTGGGTGGGGTGGTATGATCTGGTGCTGTGTGAAAGATGCAAAGAGTTGTGCAACAGTTAGATTAGAAAATACAGTTTATTTAGAAAGTAAATTAGAGAGAGAAGAGAGAGGAGATTCGTTTACCAAGGTAGAGGAAGGGGCCAAAGCTTGGAAATATGGCAGCCAAAGCTCAAAGAGCCACGTGGACACACCAGAGTTTAGTAAAGCACTGGCAAATGGCTACTCGAAGTCAAAGCCTTTTAAACTTTCCCTTTCTGAGGGCAGATCATTCAGGTAGTTGGTTGGTGGTCTGCTCCATGTCATCACAAAGAGCAGGTCAGCACAGGTACTGAGGTGAAGTGATGGATGGCAGACAGATGGGTGGGTTAGTCACATGATTGCTGACATGATGATGGGGTCTGTGACATGGTGGACTGATAAGGTTAACTTGTTTACAAAACCAGCTGGGGAGGGGGTTGTAAAACAATTCTCAATAGCTACCTTTGAGAAACTGGTTCTGTCCTTGGCTAGTGATTAGAGGGTAAATTAAAGAGAACTGCTAGAAAAACATGACAGATCTAGACAATGTTAAAATGGCTGTTCACTGGGTATTGAAAGTACCCACTGAGGGGAGGTGGGTCAGGGCCAGTACCAATGCTGCAGGAATAATACAAGATTGCAACAAGAAAGAAAGTAGAAAGAAATAAAGTTTATTATTCACATTTCACAGATTGGAAAGGGGACCGACACTCAGAGGTAAGTGTGGCATTGAAGGTTCAAAAACTGGGTATATTTAAGGGTCCTTGAGGTAAGGGGGTTTAGGCCCTGAGGAATGTCCAGGGCTCTGGGTCTTTGATGTTGATTGTAGCCAAGGGGTGATCTTTGATCTTCTGCTTGACAAGGAACCCGAAAAGTTTCCTAGAGATTATTGTGCTAAATCATGAATTGAAAAGTTGGGCTGTTGGGCTGTCCTGGTCTTGCATCTGATGGTGATTTGCTTAGGGGGGGTGTGGTATGCTGCCAGCTTGGCCTGCAGTGAAATGTCTGATCACATCCTAAAACCTGCCTATTGGAAATTGATCTATCTGTGTCTAATCTGTGCTAGATTCAAAGTGTGTCAGGAGTAAAGTCTAAGCAAAAATGACTATGCTGAGGCAAAAAGACTATGCTAAACTAAGTTTATCCTAGGTGTCTATTGTTACCTCCTTTCAGGTATACTGACTCCATCTTGGTCCTTTCACTAATGGAACCATAGTGAATCACAGATTGATAACCTGAGTATTATAAATTTCAGACAGTGCTTATAGTTTTTGTTGTTGTTGTTTTTCCTGAAGACTGTTGACAAAAGACACCCTTCTAGGAGATACTGGCTCTATCCCCCAAATGATGATTAATACAAAATAATGAATAGATGTTACAAATGCCATTGTCCTTAAAAAGAAAAGTCACCATCAGTCGCAAAGCAGAGTTTGCAAAATAAAGAAGAGAGAAGGGAGAGATGGTTTCCATTATTTTCTTTGCCCAACATTTGGCTGCTGTTTTGTTTTTAATATCCCCCTTGGAGCAATAAGTCAAATGTCTTCCATCAAAGGAAACCAATATTGATATACATTTTGCACAACTCTTTGCATCCGTAAAATCTGTGTGATCTCATGGCTGCTGAAAAGGAAAATATTTTCTCTCTTTCTCTCTTCCTGTGTTTCTTTAATGTAATAATACAGCTTCCTTTGGAGGTCAAAGGATGCTGCCATCTCTCTTTCCCGTACTCTGAGACAGTTTAACTGCCTGTTTTGAAACTCCCTTTTTGTTTTGGGGAGTTTTAATGGATGGTATAAACTGTTGCCTAAAGGGGGCAAGTTATCTATATGTAAAAGCAGGGAAGTTGTAGGAAAGTGGCTATAAAGACTCTCAGCAATTCAAGAGAGTTATGTTAATTGCTGTTTCAAAATGCCTCCCTGCAGTGGGAGCTTTAGGCCCCCTGAGCTGCCTTTCCTCTCAGTGACTTCTATTTAGTTTATTTTCCTGTTTGTACTGTGCCATTTAGAGTTTGCCAGTCCCTTTTCTTTTGAAATCTCAAAGGCTCTCCCCTGGAGGATCCACTATCTACTTCTGAACACTTCCTAGAGATTCTGAGGTGTCAGAATTCTCTGTGGAGCTCTGAAGGTCCGCCTCCTGCCTTCATGCTGAGTGTGAAGGGAGAGAGGAGTCACTTCAGAGAAGGTTTCCTGAACTGGAGAGTGAGGCCAAGCTCTGAGGAGCACCGGCCAGGGAGGGAGAGGGCAGCCAGAGCACAGGACTGCCTTACCTGAGTGTTTTAATTGCCACCAACTTCCTTGCGACCTGATAAGAGAATAGTTTCACAGGAAAAAGAAATAAAATGTTTTGTGTGAGAACAACAATATTTCCTCCTCTATTCCTCTTCCACAGAAACAAAAAATTTTATTATTGCTTCTGAAAGCAATATGACTATGAATATGACGAATTTAAATCAATGTTGAATTCTTGCACATATTTAAATTGGTTTGTGCTCCTATGGAATATCCTATGAAAGAGCCAAATATTTTGTGAAATACTTTACTAGATTGTGAAATGTTTGGAAGAATGGGGATTTTTCTGGTTGGGGAAGTCAGATAATTTATCCTGGAGTATCTTGAAGAGACCAGGCTGATAAAAAAGACAAGACCACCTCTGAAAAGACTGCCATATTTCTTGAACTTCAGGAAGTTTCTTTAGAATCGCAAAGTAAGAGTAAAGTTGGTCTCCAATAGATACTAGAGCAATTTGATGATTAGGCTCACTCAGATCCAAAGAAATGAATTATAATGAAACTGGAAGCATACTCATAGAGTTTCACCTTGAATCAGGGCCAGATTTATAGGCAAGCACCTACAAGTGTGGAATTCCAGGCTTGATATCTCAGACTTAAACCACTACAGCAGATGCATTTATTACAGCCTGTGTTAACTGACCTCCATTTTCTCTGTATTTTAGAAAAATAAATGAAGGTATTGACAGTGTTTAACAATTGAGCATTTCACATACACATACAGATTTCTGGCTTCCCTTGGAAGACTTGGCCAAGAACTGAATGGCAGCTCACCAGGTTCATGTGGTCACACTTTCTCCCCCCATCGCCCCTCCCACACACACATCCTCGCAGGTGCTGACTCTTGATACTCTTCTCCTACTCCCTTGACTATTAGGGTTCAGCAGGGACAGGGTGAGGGAAAATGGAGAGGCGCAGGGAGGTGTGCAGCACTGCCGGGGCTGGCAAGCTGGAGGTGCGCGCGGGGAACCCAGAGATCCGAGTAGATGCAAAGAATTGCAACACACAGAAATGAGAGAAGAAAAGATTTATTTAAGAAAAGTTCACCCAGCTGGGCTCGGTGGCTCAGCCTGTAATCCCGCACCTTTGGGAGGCTGAGGTGAGTGGATTGCCTGAGCCCACGGGTTCGAGACCCGCCTGGGCAACTTGGCGAGCCCTCATCTCTACAATAAAACAAAAAATTAGCCGGGTGTGGTAGCGCACACCTGTAGTTCCGGCTACTTGGAAGGCTGAGGCGGAAGGATTGCCAGACCTGCCGCTGCAGGTCGAGGCTGCAGTGACCGGGAGCGGCCACTGCACTCCAGTCTGGGCGACAGAGTGAGACTCCAACTCAAAAAACAAAACAAAACAAAAAAAACCAATAAATAAATAAAATAAAACATCCTAAGGCTGGGCACAGAGGGCCATGCCTGTAATCCCAGCACTTTCGGAGGCCGAGGAGGGAAAATTGCTTGAGCCCAGTAGTTCGAGACCAGTCTGGGCAACATAGCAAGACCTCATCTCTACCAAAAAAAAAAAAATTAGCTGGGCGTGGTGGTGTGTACCTGTAGTCCTGGCCACTCAGGAGGCTGAGGTGGGAGAATTGCCTGAGCCCAGGAGTTCGAGGCTATGGTAAGCTGTGATCGCGCCACACATCCAGCCTCGGTAACAGCTCAAACACACACACACACACACACACACACACACACACACACACACACACACACACACACTCTAATATCCACTTGCTAGAAGTTCAAGAATAGTCCATGCTGGCTGGGTGCGGTGGCTCAAGCCTGTAATCTCAGCCATTTGTGAAGCCAAGGC